>NW_025540100.1:0-9974 GCF_020615455.1 Coregonus clupeaformis | reverse complement strand
TTAACTCAATGCCCTGTAAAGATCCGTATATGAAACATTAAACACTTGTAATTTGAAGATGCAATTGAATGCACCATTATTTAACTAATCAACTCTCCTGGAATAGGTGAAAGGTGGAATAACTGATATTGGTAAAGCTTCAATGGATCCACCTGTTTTATCCACAGAGCACAAAAAACAAATCAAAGACAAACCAATTTTTTCAATATGAATATAATCTCCTGTCTATATTGTAGCAAACATGATGAGGAACATTGTTGCATAGGGAATTAATCCAATAAACCATATAGGCTTTTCAACAAGAGTGAACACATTTTAGTCCAGCCTGGTCCAGAACCATCGCTCTCATTTGGGTTGGCAGAAGAGTAGGGGTGGAAATGCACCTGCTTAGTCCCTAACTGTGACTGAGAAGCACAGCCCCCAAAGAATGTAAAAAGACACATACAGTAATTAGCCAGTTTGGACACACCTGTCCAAGATTCAAGGGTTTTCCTATTTATTTTGACTATTTTCACATTATAGAACAATAGGCAGACATCAAAACTAAGTGAAATAACACATATGGAATCATGAAAACTAGAAAGGTTAGACAAATCAAAATATATGTTATATTTTAGATTCTTCAAATAGCCACCCTTTTGTCTTTGATGACAGCTTTGCACACTCTTCGCATTCTCTCAACCAGCTTCATGAGGTAGTCAATACCTGGGAATGGGCTTTTCCTAAATAGTCTTGAAGGGGAGTTCCCACATGGCGTTAACACTTGTTGGCTGCTTTCCCTTCCACTCTGTGGTCTAACCCAAACCATCTTGAAACAAATGATAGTCCCATGTCAAAAAAAAACCAGATGGGATTTTATGATCGCAGAATGCTGTGGTAGCCATGCTGGTTAAGTGTGCTCCTTGAATTCTAAACAAATCACAGATATGTCACTCAGAAGCACTTCTACACCAAAAAAATACCCAAGAGGTAAAGCCACCAATAAGGCAAAAGGTGGCTATTTGAAGAATCACAAATATAACATATATTTTGATTTGTTTAATACTATTACAACATAGTTTGAAATCTTCTTATTATTATACAATGTAAAACATTTTACAAATAAAGTAAAACCTGAATGAGTAGGTGTCTAAACTTTTGACTGGTAGTGTATATATAAAAGAAAGGAATGGTTCAGCATCTAATTTTTATATTTATTTAATACACAATATTAATATACAGTACATAACAATTGGAAATACTTATATAACAATGAAATATAATAAAATGCTGAAGGATTTGATGCAAGTTACAAATTGTACAGCTCACATAAAAAGAAGAAACCTCCTTGGTCATCCCACTACATTTAAAGGATTTAAAAGAAGTCAGTACATTTCTGATACTTTGATTCTAATGTACTTGAGCCCCCAAAAAACATTTGACCCTGGCTTTCGCACCACAAGAACTGCTGCATTTTGGGTGTGTCCTTCTTACATCTGCCATCAGATGGAAACCTAATACATAGCATACTGGAGTCTCTGATTGTATTGTCCCTTGACATAGAACAGTAAAATGTGTGCCTGGAAGAATATCAACAATATGATATCAGAAAACAACACAAAAGCACAAACCTTGCAGGCTTTTGCGACATTAATTGTATTTTCAGGCAACTACATTTCATCCTATCAGAAAACTCACAGAGCTTACATAGAGTTAGTAAAGGCGGAATTATGTACCTAATAATAGTAGAAGTGAAAAACATGTCAAATGAGTCTGCAAAAATGTAGACAGTGCATTTGGGTGGGTAGCTGATTGTCCTCCCTCATTGTGAATCTGAATATCAAAAAGATAAATGGCTGGTCTGGTTGCCAAGATATTATATAGTCCTAAAGCCCATTTTAAGTCCCAGCTTAGCTGTCAGTCCCACACCACTTCCTCTGTCTCTGTCTGTTCGCTTGGACCAGCCCGGCCACTAGGCTATGAGAATGGATCAGCCTCTGACACCTCTGCACAGCGGTGCCCAAACCCCTTTCCTCCATCTGCTCGCCAACTCACAGCGGTCATCAATCCAACTCTTGAGCGGTCCATGATCCTCAGCACGTCCTCCAGGGATGGACGGCCCCAGGTCCAGATCCAAGCCTATCAGGGACTCTGAGCGGCGAGACACCGGGAGAGAACCTAGGGCACACGGTGGGCGACTCACTCCGCTCGCTCCCAGCAGGTCCTCATTGCTCAGGCCAGCGTCCTGAATCCAGGCTCAGCCCCCTCAGAGGGTCCAGGGGGCCACAACTCTCCTGACATGGAGTCCTCTGAGGAGACCTCTGAGAAGGAGCCGGAGGAGGGCACCAGGTGCCTGAAGGAGGCAGAGTAGCTAAGGTCGTGGCAGGGGTCCACTGTAGCAGCCGACAACCTGGTCACACACAGAAATGGAGTGATGCTGCTGCTGGTTGTGATGGTTGTGGTTACCTGGTTGTTCGGCTGAGGTTGGTGCTGTTGCTGCTGGGACAGGAGGGTTGAGTCCTCCAGGTGGAGCCGAGGTGGCTGGGGCGGGGCCTGCTCGTGGGCGATGAACACAGGCATGGAGATGGTGCTCTTCAGCAGGCTGGTGGAGTGGTGGTAGGGGTTGCGGTAGTTGTTACAAGAGTGGTTGGATCCTTTGTCGTTCATGGGGTTGCTTCTTCCAGCTGCCTCTCCATGGCTCGATGGGAGCGTGTTAAGCAGTTCAGGGTGGGCAACATGTCCATCTTGCCCTGCAAAAAGCCCACGTCTCCGAACATGTCGCCCTCTGGCCCGACATGGGCACTGTGGCGCATGTCCCCTAGTGGGGGGCTAATCATGTCACTCGGACAGACGTCTACGCAGCGGAGTTTCTTCCCCGCTTGGGTGTGCTAGTCTTTAAGTACATGGGCTTCTTGGTTGGCATTCTGTTTCCCCAGAATTCAGTGTGTGAGAGGATCGTCTCTCAGTGATGATATTTGCACCTCAACTTTTTAATGATATGCCACACAAAAGTGATAAAAATACTATATATTCCTTTGTCCTTACTTTGTCCAGCTTGTGATCACAGTGGCATGACCTGAGATCAACGCAGACTCTCAAAAAAGTCACCATTATTCAATAAGGGTGGTGGGTGTTCCAGCTTCAAAGCCTCCCTTCCTTATCCCTTTGGCCTCTCTGAAGATGAAGAATCCTTTGGCTGCCTTTATAGTCTGCTGAGATTCTCTGACGGGGCTCAGTTGCTTTGGGAATGTGACATCAAAACGCTTAGTCTTGGAGGTCTGTGGAGCAACAGAGAGAAAGACAGAGAAAGAGATTTACAACCTTGGAGCCAGGAAGGACAGAAATATAAGGGGAAACACTTCAAGAATCTGTGTGTTTGCTGAGACGGTTTAACTGAAACTGCCCAAATATGCCTTTAGTTTTACATGGCAGATGATGTGTGCTGATTGGAGGTTTGTGTGGGGTGTTGCAGTGAATCACACAGTAAATCACTTTATCCTCGGAATTCGTTGGACATTCCAAAGACTTGCTAGACTTTTGTGGAAACACAATTTGCCAAGGGAAGTTGTTTGTTCAAAAGATTTTGTGTGTGTTTCCCTGTGCTTGGTAACCTGTTATCAGGTGTCTTTGTGGTTCCTGTTGCTGAGACAAACTTTGCCTATTATACAGCTTTGAATACCAGAGGGAGCAAGAGATGAACCCTTCACAAACTAACCATACTAGAACTAACACTTAACATACAAAACTAACACTTTTCTTCTCTACAGCTGTATGCACATATACACTAAAGCATTTAAATGCATGTTAACTGTAACCTTTTCTTCAAAGCCCATTTGGATGACAGACATAAAAATCACGAGTTGCACATCATGATCTGTAGTCTTTTGCATGGCATCTTTATTCCCGCTTCGTCACCTGTATATACAAAAGTATGTGGACACCCCTTCAAATTAGTGGATTTGGCTATTTCAGTCACACCCGTTGCTTACAGGTGTATAAGATCGAGCACTTTGACTTTCAAAGTGGCACCATCATAGGATGCTACCTTTCAACAAGTCAAATTTCTGCCCTGCTCGAGACGTCAACTGCAAGTGCTGTTATTGTGAAGGTGGGAAACGTCTAGGAGCAACAATGGCGAAGTGGTAGGCCGTACCAAGCTCACAGAACGGGACCACCGGTGCTGAACTGTTCGTCGGGAGCTTCATGAAATGGGTTTCCATGGCCAAGCAGCTGCACATAAGCCTAAGATCACCATGTGTAATGCCAAAGCGTCGGCTGGAGTGTAAGGCGCTTTCCGCCACTATTGGACTCTGGAGCAGTTACCAAACACGTTCTTTGAAGTGAGCGAATCACGCTTCACCATCCTGGCAGTCCGACAGACTAATCTGGGGTTTAGCGGATGCCAGGAAAACGCTTCCACTGCCCCAACCATAGTGCCAACTGTAAAGTTTGGTGGAGGAGGAATAATGGTCTGGGGCTGTTTTTCAAGGCCGAGGCCCCTTAGTTCCAGTAGGAAGGGAAATCTTAACGTTTACAGTATACAGTGACATTCTAGATGATTCTGTGCTTCCAACTTTGTGGCAACAGATTTCCTGTTTCAGCATGACAATGCCCTGCGTGCACAAAGTGAGGTCCATACAGAAATGGTTTGTCGAGATCGGGTGTGGAAGAACCCGATTGGCCTGCACAGAGCCCTGCCCCCCCAACCCCACCGGCACCTTTTGGGATGAATTGGAACTAATCAGCCCAACATCAGTGCCCGACCTCACTAATGCTCTTGTGGCTGAATGGGAAGCAAGTCCCTGAATGGAAGCAAGTCCCTGCAGCAAATGTTCCAACATCTGTGGTCTCTAGCTCAGCTGGTAGAGCATAGGCGCTTTGTAACTATGGGTATTCGATCCCCCCCGGGACCACCCATACACAAAAAAATGTCTTGTACGCACGCATGACTGTAGAGTCGCTTTGGATAAAAAAACGTCTGCTAAGTGGCATATTATTTTATATTATTATCTAGTGGAAAGCCTTCCCAGAAGAGTGGAGGATGTTTATAGCTGCAAAGGGGGACCAACTCCATAATAATGCCCATGATTTTGGAATTAGATGTTCGACGAAAGTGGGTGTCCAAATACTTTTTTGGTCATGTAGTGTAGTTTATGGCTGTGCTCTAAGCTGACTCACGTCACTGCTGACTTCAGCTGATGACCTTATCATTAATCATCTCCAGTTAATGGGATCCCCACCAACCCTAGGTCTTTACGCCTATCTAGCCATCATCTTTTATATTCCAGTAAACTGTTCTGTTATGAAAACCTTCTCTTCATCATGAGACAGTGTATTTAAAAGTTTAAACAATTTGAATGTCTCATAAGAATTGAGGGAATTTGGTATGAATCATATCCTGTATGATAGTACTGTTGTCTCACTTGATATGTGTTGGAGATGTTACACATTTTCCCGCAGCCAGTCGACCGGCACTTCTCTAACCGTCATGTTAATTTTAACTTCACATATGAAGCTGCTTGAGATCTTTATAAGAGGAGAGGTGTTGAGACTTGTTGGTGATGATTTTCACAGTGTTAATTGACCGCAAAGTCGTTGGCCACATTGTGACAAGGCATTGTGTTCACTTGAGTAGTGAAGTCAGATGGGGGCTGATAGTTAAGAAAGATTGACCTGGCAAATGGGATTATACCATTTCTGTGACACACCCTCAGATAAGATACAAACAGCCTACTATTCTCTGAGACAGAGAGATTGGAATCCTCCTTCTTGAGTTGGAAGTAAACAATATATTTCACCCTTCTATCTCTATATTATGTCTGGCAGATTGTATGCAGGAAGTTCTTATAAATATGCTGTTGAAAAACACAATAGGGATAAAGTGCTGGGCTGGCCCATGCATGCTGACAGTCCTGTTGCTGCATGACAACTATAATCCTGTCCTGCTCCACTCTTCATTCAGAAGGCCCTGGGCCTTGCTCCTCACCTATTTATGGTGACGGATTTACCCTAATTCCATCACAGAGGAAGTTTTATTAAACACACACACGCACACACACACTCGCAAACACACACACACAGACACACAGTCAAACACACTCACACACAGTCACAAACACACACAGACTACTGATAAGACAGCTGGATGAAAACTGACAATGTTGATTTACTCATCACAACTGTAAAGTGACAGATATGCCTAAATATTGCTTGATAATTAAAATATTAATGGGGATATTAAGGTCCAATGTAAGCCATTTAAAAAAATCTCTATTAAATTTCTAGGTAACAATTAAGTATCTTACTGTGATTGTTTCAATTAAAATTGTGAGAAAATACAAAAATTGCTTCTTAGCAAAGAGCAATTTTCTCGAAGTAAGAATTTGGGGTGTGGTCTGAGTGGGGAAAGGAAAACTGAAAACTAGCTGTAATTGCCAAAGCGGTTTGGAACTCTCTTTCTTATTGGTCGATTAACTAATTTACCGCCTGGTGATGTCACCAGGCAGGCCAAAACTCCATCCCACCAAAACAGGCTGAAATTTCAGGTGTTCTTTTCAAACAGCTATTACTGTATTGGACTTCCTCCAAGGCTGCCTCCCTCTCCTTGTTCGGGCAGGCTTTCGACGACAGTCGTCACCGGCCTTCTAGCCACTGCCGCTCCTCATCTCATCATTCCATTTGTTTTGTCTTGTTGGTCAGTACACACACCTGGTTCATATCCCACATCAGTACCTGTATAAGTGTTCCCTCTGCCCCCCTTGTCTTTGTGTGGGATTGTTTTTATTGTGGAGGTTCGATTGGCTCCAGTGGAGCTCTTTGTTTATTTTTGTATTAAGTGGGTTATTTTCACCCGTGTGCTTATTGTTTTTTAGTGCGCCTGTTTTGCCGCACTGAAGTGTTTGACACATTGCTGAGCATACTACTGTTTCGGAATAAACATTTTTATTCTGTGATTTGCCCTCCTGCGTCTTGACTCCTTCGAATCACCCATCACAATTACACTAAAATGGCATTATCATCCTTTTTCACAATTTTAAAGTATATTTCCAAACTCATAGTGTGGAAATATATATAAAACACAGGAAAATCACGTTTCTGACTGCACTGGGCCTTTTTGTATTATATATATTTGATATTATATATTTTGAAATGTAACATAATTATTAAAGTCAAACATCTGTTTGTAGTTTCTTTCTGCCACATATGGTCTCAATTTGCGTTGTGTATCAAAAGGTTTACCATTATACCGCCAGTCTGCCCACCTTGGTTACATCTCAGTCGACCAAGGAAACTGGCTATTAAGAGAAGTTGTGAAATCATTCCTTGTCCTGGAAACTCCTAATTCGGGCCTCCGCAGGTAGTCCAATACTCAGAATGCGTCTTTCATTATGTGTGTGTAATGTGGTTGACCTTTTGGCGTAGTTTTTCACTCTTCTGGTGACCTTTTTGCAATAAAACCAGACCAACAAAACGCTTAACGCCAATCTATTAAATAATTATACTAGAGTATTTTGGAAAAGGAATACTCAGGCTATTGTGCAAACGTATTGCCTGTCAACTTTAGCATCATTCATTTGTGTTGTGCATATTGCTGTTTTCGAAGCCTACCTAGACCGTATAATTTACTCTAATGCCAGCAGTGAATTCAATCAGTTCAATCAAATCCAAATCAAATCAAATCAAATTTTATTGGTCACATGCGCCGAATACAACAAGTGCAGACATTTACAGTGAAATGCTTTACTTACAGCCCCTTAACCAACAGTGCGTTATTTTAAAGAAAAAAAGTAAGAATAAAACAACAACAAAAAAAAAAAGTGTTGAGAAAAACAAAGAGCAGAAGTAAAATAAAGTGACAGTAGGGAGGCTATATATACAGGGGGTAACGGGTGCAGAGTCAATGTGTGGGGCACCGGCTAGTTGAGGTAGTTGAGGTATATATGCATTAGAGTTAAAGTGACTTGTATGCATAAATACTTCAACAGAGTAGCAGCAGCGAAGGATGGGGGGGGGGGGGCAGTGCAAATAGTCGGGGTAGCCATGATTAGCTGTTCAGGAGTCTTATGGCTTGTGGGTAGAAGCTGTTGGAAGTCTTTTGGACCTAGACTTGGCACTCCGGTACCGCTTTGCTTCGTGCTTGTTAGCAGAGAGAACAGTCTATGACTAGGGTGGCTGGAGTCTTTGACAATTTTGACCGGGCCTTCCTCTGACACCGCCTGGTATAAGAGGTCTTGGATGGCAGGGAGCTTTGCCCCAGTGATGTACTGGGCCGTACGCACTACCCTCTGCTTAGTGCCTTGCGGTCAAGGCAATGGCCAGTTGCCATACCAGGCGGTGATGCAACCAGTCAGGACTCTCGATGTGCAGCTGTAGAATTTTTGAGGATCTGAGGACCCATGCCACATCTTTTTAGTCTCCTGAGGGGAATAGGCTTTGTCGTGCCCTCTTCCGACTGTCTTGGTGTGCTTGGACCATGATAGTTCGTTGGTGATGTCGGACACCAAGGAACTTGAAGTTCTCAACCTGTTCCACTACAGCCCCGTCGATAGAGAATGGGGGCGTGCTCAGTCCTCTTTTTTTTCCTGTAGTCTACAATCCTGTCTCCTTTGTCTTGGTGACGTTGAGGGAGAGGTTGTTGTCCTGGCACCCTGCGGCCAGATCTCGGACCTCCTCCCTATAGGCTGTCTCATACGTTGTACGGTGATCAGGCCTACCACTGTTGTGTCGTGGCAAACTCCAATGATGGTGTTGGATGGATGCCCTGTACCATGCAGTCATGGGTGCAGAACAGAGAGTACAGGAGGGACTGAGCACGCACTAAGTGGCCCCCGTGTTGGAGGGATCAGTGTGGCAGATGTGTTGTTACCTACCCTTACCACCTGGGGGCGTCCCTCAGGAAGTCCAGGATCCAGTTGCAGAGGGAGGTGTTTGGGGTCCCCAGATCCTTAGCTTAGTGATGAGCCCAGAGGGCACTTATGGTGTTGAATGCTGAGCTTTAGTCAATGAATAGCCAACGTAGGTGTTCCTCTTGTCCAGGTGGGAAAGGCTAGTGTGGAGTGCGAGTAGAGATTGCATCATCTGTGGATCTGTTGGGGCGGTATGCAAATTGGAGTGGGTCCTGTTTTGGGATTATGCTGTTGATGTGAGCCACGACCAGTCTTTTCAGAGCTAACTTCATCTACAGACGTCAGTGCCACCGGTCGGTAGTCGTTTAGGCAGGTTATCTTAGAGTTCTTGGGCACGGGGACTATGGTGGTCTGCTTGAAACATGTTGTTACAGACTCGGTCAGGGACAAGTTGAAAATGTCAGTGAAGACACTTGCCAGTTGGTCACATTTCTCGGGAGTACACGCCCTGGTAATCCGTCTGGCCCAGCGGCCTTGTGAATTTGACTTGCTTAAAGTCTTACTCACATCGGCTGGCCGGAGCTGTGATCACATAGTCGATCCGGAACAGCTGGTGCTCTGTGCATGGCTTCAGTGTTTGCTTGCCTCGGGCTTGAGCATAGAAGTGGTTTAGCCCGATGCTAGGCTTGTGTCACTGGAGCAGCCTTCGTGGCTGTGCTTCCTTTGTAGTCTCTGTAATAGTTTTCAAGCCCTGCCACATCCGGCTTCAGCGTCGAGCCAGTGTAGTATGATTCAATCTTAGACCTGTATTGACTCTTTGCCTGTTTTTGATGGTTGGAGGTCATAGCGGGATTTCTTATAAGCTTCGGGTTAGAGTCCCGTTCCTTGAAAGCGGCAGCTCTACTCCTTTAGCTCAGTGCGGATGTTGCCTGTAATCCATGGCTTCTGGTTGGGGTAGTAAGTAAATCGGTCACTTCGTGGGGACGACATCCTTCGATGCACTTATTGATGAAGCCAGTGACTGATGTAGTGTACTCCTCAATGCTGTCTGAAGAATCCCGGAACATTTCCAGTCTGTGCTAGCAAACAGTCCTGAGCTTGGCATCTGCGTCATCTGACCACTTTTTTATTAACCGAATCACTGGTGCT
>NW_025540099.1:0-9979 GCF_020615455.1 Coregonus clupeaformis | reverse complement strand
TATAAAGAACAACAACAACGGATTAGAATATCAGTGCACACCATTACAATGACCATAAAAGCTGTCAGAGCAAACTGTAAATGGTGCTGTTGGTTTGGATGTCAGGATATCAGCCTACAGTCTCTCAGGGATGAACATGGGGCCTGGGTCAGGGTGAGGATTCAAGGTGACCGGTCACCGATGGGGCGTCCCCTACCGTTACTTTGATTTCTCTTTTGGGCATTTGCTACCTGAATGCTGAGACCTTTTATGTGGCCTGCCGAGGAAATATTTGATCTAGGCTTACTGTCACTATAACAGTCACAGGCCCGCCCAATGCTTACCCATGAGGCTGAGTAATTAGGGCATGAAGCTCTTGGAGGGGTGGGGGTGGGCCATGAGCAGGAGGAAGGCGGCTGTGGCGCAGTAGTTGGCCACCCCGCTGCTCTCCTCGGCAGGAAGCACCTGGCCCAGCTGGAAGTCCGTGGAGAGAAGAGTGCCCTGCAGAGAGAGAGGGTTGTTACTGATTCTCTACTGTTCTAGCACTTTATTTAAATTCTAGTTAAGTAATTAATTAATTATTGTTTATCCCCCATTATTCAATCTACCAGGATAATGGTTTGTTGCGGTTCCTCAAGCTGAAGGATGGGCAGCTACCTCTGGGTGCTTGTTGTCATAACCACCTTACAGGCACTGTGGGTGTACCACTCAGATAAGGCGGGTACAAACCACCAAACTCTTTAAGTGAACCAAAATAATCCATCATATTTCTCCAATCCACAAGCCTCTAAAGTATAACCTTAGTCAGAAAGATACCCTTCCAGAATGGGCCCTAGGGATGTATCTCAGTCTAAAGTGTTCCTTATTATCCCTTTCCTTCATCACTATCTGAAAAAAACAAACAGCGGAGGACCCTTTAACAATGATATCTGTATGATGTTCTACGTATCTAAAGCGCATCCCTTTGAGAAAGCTCCTGAGATACACATCATAGTGCTCATGAACACCTGTTGGTGCCCTGCCCGTGCACTCCTGCATCATTCATGTTAGTACTGCCCTCAGCAGGGTGGTGTACCTAATAAACTACCTGTGAGTGTATATTGGCACCCTTGCACCCAGATCCAAAAAATAACTCTTTACAAAATAACATGACACTAATTTTAGTCCATTGTGGCTCATCCCATGTAAATCATACAGTGTAGCTCAGTCCAGTGACAGCTTATTCCGTCTAGCTCAGTCCAGTTCTCAGTCCCGTTACTCATCCCTTACTCATCCCGTGTAGCACGGTCCCAGTGTAGGTCATCCTACTCATCCCTGTCGCTCAGTCCAGTGTAGCTCAGTCCTGTAGCTCAGTTGTAGAGTGTGGCGCCTTGCAACACCAGTTCCTCTGTTCCCATCTAAATCTTCCCCCGTTGTAAAAACCCCTTTTCCTCCTCAGGAGGCTGAAAAGATTTGGCATGATGTTATCCTCATCTGTTATACCTACGTTAGCATCACCGCTTGATATGGCAACAGCTTGGCATCCACCGCAAGGCGCACTACAGTGGGTTGTGCGTATGACCAGTACATCACTGGGGCCAAGCTCTCTCGCCATCCCTTACCAGCGTGTCAGAGGACCCTAAAAATTTCAAACTCCAGACACCTGTCAAAACAAATTCTCTCTGCTATCGCACAGCTTAAGTGTTACCGATCACCAAGTCCTCTAGGAACCAAAGAACCTGAACAGCTTCTACCCCCAAGCCATAAGACTGCTAAATAGTTAGTTAAATAGTTCCCCGGACTATCTGCATTACCCTTTTTACACAAACTTTTAGACTCATCACATACGCTTGCTACGTTTATTATCTGTCACTATTCCTAGTTATATATACGTAGGAAAAAATTATTTATCCCCTCTGATTTTGTACGTTTGCCCACTGACAAAGAAATGATCATCTATAATTTTAATGGTAGGTTTATTTAACAGTTAGAGACAGAATAACAACAAAAAAATCCACATTCAAAATGTTATAAATTGATTTGCATTTTAATGAGGAAATAATATTTGACCCCTCTGCAAGAGCACTGACTAAATACTTGGTGAAAAAACCCTTGTTGTCAATCACAGAGGTCGGCGTTTCTTGTAGTTGTCCACCAGGTTTCACACATCTAATTTTTCCCACTCCTCTTTAATCTTCTCCAGAGTTATTGTTTTAGGCTACGTTTGCCTTCGACACTTCAGCTCCCCTCCACAGATTTTCTATGGGAGTTAAGGTCTGTTGTCTACACTCCAGGACTTAATGTGTTCTTCTTGAGCCACTCCTTTGTTGCCTTGCTGTGTTTTGGGTCATTTCATTGCTGGAATACCCATCCACACCCATTTTCAATGCCCTGGCTGGGGAAGGGTTTCTCACCCAAGATTTGACGTACATCTCCATCGTCCCTTTGATGCGTGAAGTTGTCCTGTCCCCTTAGCAGAAAAACCCCAAAGCATAATGTTTCCACCACTCCATGTTTGACGGTGGGGATGGTGTTCTTGAGTCTGGCAGCATTCCTCCTCCTCCAAACACGGCGAGTTGATTATCCAAAAGCTCAATTTTGGTCTCATCTACCACAACACTTTCACCCAGTTCTCCTCTGAATCATTCATTTCGTTGTTAACTTCGATGCTTATATGTGCTTTCTTGACAGGGGGGGACCTTGCGGGCGCAGCAGGTTTCAGTCCTCACGCTTGTGTGTTACCAATTGTTTTCTTGTTACTTTCCCCTCCTTGAGATCATTGACAAATCCTCCGTTAGTTCTGGGCTGATTCCTCCCCGTTCTCATATCATTCACTCCCGGTGAATCGCATGAGCCCCAGGCCGGGAAGATTGACAGTTATGTTGTGTTTCTTCCATTTGCGAATACCACCAACTTTCATTCTCACCAAGCTTCTTCGATGTCTTTTCCCATTCCAGCCTTGTGTGGTCTACAATCTTGTCCCTGACATCATTGGAGCTCTTTGTCTTACCCATGGTGGAGTGTTTGGAGAGTCTGATTGATTGATCGTTCTGTGACGGTTCTTTTATACATAACAAGTGAGATTACACTCTTTAAGAGTGTGCTCCTAATCTCAGCTGTTAGCTATAAAACACACCCACTCAAAATCTTTCTGATTGAGGGTCAATACTTATTTCCCTCATTAAAATCAAATCAATTTATAACATTTTTTGACATAAGTTTTTCTATTTTTTTTTTTTATTCTGTCTCTCACTGTTCAAATACACCTACCATTAAAATTATAATATATTTCTTTGTCAGTGGAGCAGCGTACAAAATCAGCATGATCAAATACTGTACATATCTACCTCAATTGCCTCTACCCCTGAACATGGTGTGATGGTGTGAAGTGGAGGGAGTCCGCAGGAGGGTAATCACAGAATGCAGAGTTTATTCCTTCGTTACACCAAATACGCTGGAATAGCGACAAACAAAACAGGCACAGGGAAACTATCTACCCTGGCAATACACTTTCCTTCTTATCTCCAACAATCCACAGGGAAATATCTCCCAAATTATGTACTCCACGGGCTCCACTACTCTCACCTACAAACAATCACCCACAAGGACAGGGGGCAGAGGAACCTATATACGATATGAGGGATTATAACCGTGTGTGTGATTGACAAACAAGACAAATGTATGATATTGGGGCGCAGTGGTTATAAGCCGGTGGCGAGCTCGAACTCCCAAGCCTGCCCCAACAAGGGGGGGGAGGCAGCCTCGGCGGGTCTACACATGACTCGTACTGGTACCCCTTGTATTACCAAGTTATTTACTATTCTTATCTATTACTGACTTTCATTATTATGTGTTTTACTTTTCTATTATTTCTCTATTTTCTTTCTCTCCATTGTTGGGGAAGGGCCCGTATGCATTTCCCTGTTAGTCCACACCTGTTGTTTCACGAAGCATGTACGAATAACATTTAATTGTATTGATTTTATTTGATACTCACTCACACACAATGTTTACTGTAAAATGACGAGATACAAATTTCTTCTCCTACATACATTCTTTGCTCTTACCAATGGTCTGTAAATCTCAATATCATTACAATCTTTTACATTGAATAACATATGTTACAATGTTAAGGAAAAGCTTTTATCTTGTGACACATATAATACCGTTTCAAAGACTTTTAGGCAACATTTTTTGACATTCGTAATCTAAAAGTCTAGATTAACCAACATTTTTTACCCACAAATCTGTTTGCATCTAATGTACCACCAAAAGCCATATGTGGCTCTGGGACTTGATTGCATCCGGGAACGTTTTTTATAGCGCTCAAATCTCTGCTTCTCTCAAATGCCCAGATAACCCCCATTCTCGGGGCTCAGGGATCGGGCAGCCGGTCTCTCTGTGTGTGTGTGTGTGTGTTTGTGTATTGTGTGTGAGTGTTTGTTGTGTGCTGTGTGTTGTTTGTGTGTGTGTGTGGCATTGATGATATGATTGTGATGAATCCTCACCGTTATGCCTAACTGTTTGTTCTCCTCTCCGATGCTCTCCATGCATGCCATACTGTTCACCACACAAAGCTAAATGAGAAACACCTGCCCACACACACACACACTACACATACAACTTTACATTAATGATGGTGCAATAATGTAAGCTAAAACACATCACGTGACTAACCACAAACCACACATTGCTAAACTGTTGACATGCAGTTTTTAGCAAGGTTAATATTTTGTTTCATTGTACCTACCTATTTTTTTCCATCCAATACTTCACCTCTTGGAAGCGTTCAGTTTGCTTGCCAGTTCATCCTGTTCAAAAAAAGGATGTTCCAAAGTGTTACCAAGGCTACCAAGTGAGCATCACTTGTGCCTCCTTAATGAACTTCCGAACTTAACATACTCATGATGAATTTGGTTCCCAATGATTCTAATTAGCTCCATATCCTGGGGTGTCATTATCTCATCATCCTCCCAGTCCTGAAACACAAGGTGCATATTCATGTCACAGAGGGAGTTGTAACACTTTACACTACACCCATCATAACCTTTATACTGTCCTATTCTTTATTACTCATAATGTCATAACCCGTTTATAATATGGTCCTACCACTGTCTGACACATGTATTTCCTGTTGTACATCTTATATTGTGTTATTTGACCACATTTGCTACACCCTCACTAACATCTTTTCGACCAATACAATTGATTTGATTTATGGCTGGTTATGACACCTACATAAAAGTATCAAACACCTACAAACCCTACCACACAAACCAAAATATTCCATTCCCATATACTTGTCAAATATTTTATGTTATATACACTACTCAAAAGTTTTAGACACTACTCATTCGTTTTTTTTTTTTCTACATTTAGAATAACTAGGCTAAACATCAAAACTTATAAATACACTATGGAATCATGTAGTAACCAAAAAGTGTTAAATCAAAATACTTTTTATATTTACTTCAATCCCCTTTCCTTAACGCATTCACACTCTTGCATTCCCTCACAGCTTCCTGTAATGCTTTTCCAACAGTCTTGAAAAGTTCCCACATATGCTAGCACTTTTGCTGCTTTTCCTTCACTGCGTCCGAATCATCCCCAAACCATCTCAATTTGGTTGAGGTCAGAGGGGATTATGGAGGCCAGGTCATCTGATAAGCACTCCATCACTCTCCTTCTTGGTAAAATAGCCCTTACCTGGAGGTGTGTTGAGGTTGCATTGATCCTGTTGAAAAACAAATATAGTCCCACTAAGCCCAAACTAGATGGATGTTCGCTGCAGAATGCTGTGGAAGCATGCTATTAAGTTAAATAAATCACGACGTGTCACCAGCCAAGCTACCCCCCACACCATAACGCCTCCTCCTCCTGTTCCCGTGCGAATACACTGCATCATCTTCACCCACTGTCTCCTTCTCTCAATTTACTCCAACATACAATTTCCCTGTCTCTGACCATTGCTCGTTTTCTTGCCCAATCTCTTCTTTTATTTTCCTTTAGTGTGGTTTCTTTCCAATTGACCATAAGGCCTGATTCATATAGTCTCCTCCTGAATAGTTGATGTTGAGCTGTGTCTGTGACTTGACTCTTCATTTTTTGCAATCTGAGCTGTAACTCTATTATCCTCTCAGCAGAGAGTAACTCTGGGTCTTCCATTCCTGTGGCTCCTCAGCCAGTTTCATCATGCCTTGATGTTTTCTCTGCACTTAAAAACTTTAAAAGTTCTTGAAAATATTCCTATTCTTCATTCTTAAAGTAATGATGACTGTCGTTTCCTTCCTTATTTGATTTTCTTGCCATAATATGACATTGTCTTTTACCAAATGGTATCTTCTGTATACCCCCTACCTTTCACAACACAATTGCTCAAATATTAAAAAAATAATCCTTACCTTTATGGAAATGCATTCAGGTGACTACCTCATGAAGCTGGTTGAGAGAATGCAAGTGTGCAAAGCTGTCATCAAGGCAAAGTGTGGCTATTTGAAGGATCTCAAATATAAAATATATTGCAATTTGTTTAACACTTCTTTGGATTTTCTACATGATTCCATATGTGTTATTTCTGTTTTGATTTTACATTAAAAATAGTAAAAATTATGAAAAATTAATGAGAAGGTTTCTAAACTTTTACGTAGTGTATATATTTTTTAAATTGACCATATTAAATTATCATTGTAATTGCGCACACATTGATATCAGACATGCCACCAACCCAATCTCTGTTGCTGATGAATGCAGGAGCAGATTTCAGGAGCAGGACAAGACACCCTCTTTGACTGATGACTACATAGGGCATGTACTAATAGCCTATCTGGCTTATATATATAATGGTCATAACTGCTTCTTGACCAGTGTCATAAGTTATTTTCTTTCTTCTTTTCATTTTTTTTAAATATGATTTTTTTTCTTCCCTTTACTTTTTTTTTTTTTGTTTTTTTTTATGTATGTCTCATAACCAACCATAATACATTATTATTACAACAGGTATAAATATATATCATAAAGTGTTATGATCATATTATACATTATATTATATCACCTGTTATGACATATTATGACATTTATGACTGTTCATGCGTGTTATACACTGTTCAATTAAATCTACAGAGTTTAGCTATAGCTCAGCTTCTGCCTTAACCCCTCTCAGCACTATGCACAGTAGGAGTGTCTCCATCACCTCCCACCCCAAACCCTTTGACTCTTTATTACTTCCCTCCATCAGTTGATTGTTTTCCTACCATTATGTCAAGAGTGGGAATAATACTATGAATTAAATTAGAATAAATATGACACTTCGATCATTAGACCACACACACATACATACACACGATTTATGTGCTAACAGACATTATCACATATTTCCTGTAGTCAGCTGTTGGTGCTGTCTGTGGTCTAATAAGTGTTCTATCAACAAACCTTTAGGGGCTCCTTTTCCCCTTATCAAGATGTCTCCCAAAATGAGACCACCTCCTGCTGTGACCCCAGTGCTGTTCGAAACCCTCTCCATCTGCCATTTCTCTATCAGGGAGGAATAACACCTCTGTGTAGGAGCCAGTGCTTCTATCTCCATCTGCCATTCTCTCTATCAGGAAGGAATAAGATACCTCTGGCTATAGGATCCCCAGTGCTGTCTGAAAGCCCTCTCCATCTGCCATTCTCTATCAGGGAGGAATGAAAACCACCTCTGGCTGTAAGCCCCAGTGCTGTCTGAAACCCTCTCCATCTGCTCATTCTCTATCCGGGAGGAACAAACCACCTCTGGCTGTTAAGCCCCCCAGTGCTGTCTGGAAACCCTCTCCATCTGCCATTCTCTATCAGGAAGGAATCGGCCACCTCTGGCTTAGGATCCCCGTGCTGTCTGAAACCTTCCATCTCCATTCTCTATCGGGGGAATACCCTTTAGTGCTGTCTGAAACCTCCTCCATCTGCCCATGTCTCTATCAGGAGGAATCGAAACCACCCATCTGGCTGCTAGACCCCCAGTGCTGTCTGGAACCCTCTCCATCTGCCATTCTCTATCAGGGAGGGAATAAAGACCACCTCTGGCTGTAGGATCCCCAGTGCTGTCTGGAAAGATCTCTCCATCCTGCCTCATTCTCTATCAGGAAAAATACAGTACTTATGATTAGCGGGTTTTCTTCGACCATAATGAAAGAGCCACTAGGAAGGACCAGTAGGGAGAAACTCTGATCCTACTATAGTCATAACCTACATTCCACCCAGAGTTGTCCTTGGTCTCACATAAGGAGTATCCTGGCCCTAATAATGATCTATCGCCATACTGTCTCACTACCAAAATAACATAGCCGATTGAAAGTTTCTTGTCCATCATGCTGTATAATGCATGAAACAAATCCTGTAGCATCCTGTCCCAATCAAAAAAACTACTAACTACCACAATAACTTATTTAGTGACCACATGTGAAATCTATAATTTCCATAATATCTATCCAATGTGTAGTCAAAGGTGTGATCAATAAACATCCCAAATCATTCATTCAAAAAAAACATTATATTTTTCATATACAGTGGGGAAAAAAAATATTTATTCAGAACATTGTCAAGTTCTCCACTTAAAAAAATAAGGCCTTCATTTTCATCTAGGTACATCCTCAACTATGACACAAATTGAAAAAAAAAATCCAGAAAATCACGTTGTAGGATTTTTTAATGAATTTAATTCCAAATTATGGTGGAAAATAAGTATTTGTTCGCCTGACAAACAAGCAAAATTTCTGGCTCTCACAACTTACTTCTTCTTAAAAGCTCCTCTTCCCTTTACTTATTAATCACTTATTTGAACTTTTTCATATAAAACACTGTCACAACCTCAAACAGTCACACTCCAGACTCCACTATGCCAAACCAAGAGCTGTCAAAGGACACCAAACAAAATTGTAGACCTGCACCAGGCTGGGAAGACTGAATCTGCAATATAAGCAGCTTGTTTAAAAATCAACTTTGGGAGCAGTTATTAGGAAATGGAAACACCCACTATAATCTCCCTCGATCTCGGGGCTCACAATAAATCTCTGGGTCAAATCTGATCACAGGCGTGAAATCCCCGACCCCCGCGGGACCTATATACTGCGAGCTGACCAAATAACAAAGCCTACCATCAGTAACACCTCGCCCCAGGACTCAAATCCTGCAGTGCGGGACGTGTCCCCCCTGCTTAAGCCAGTACATGTCCAGGCCCATCTGAAGTTTGCTAGAGTGCATTTGGATGATCCAGAAGAGGATTGAGAGAAATGTCATATGGTCAGATAAACCAAAATATTTTTTTAAAACTCAACTCTTCTGTTTGGAGACAAGAATGCTGAGTTCATCAGAAACACCATACCTACTGTGAAGCATGGGGGGTGAAACATCATGCTTTGGGGCTGTTTTTCTGCAAAGGGACCAGAGACGACTGAGTCCGTGTAAAGGAAAGAATAAATGGTCCATTATCGTGATATTTTGAGTGAAAACCTCCTTCCATCAGCAAGGGCATTGAAGATGAGGCGTGGCTGAGTCTTTCAGCATACAATATCCCAACACACCGCGGGAAATTTTAAGCATTTCAAAAGGTCCTGAGTGGCCTAGCCAGTCTCCAGATCTTCAACCCCATAAAAATCTTTGGAGGAGTTGAAAGTCCGTGTTACCCCCGACCGTCCCCAAAACATCACTGCTCTAGTGGAGATCTGCATGGAGGAATGGGCCAAAATACCAGCAACAGTGTCATGAAACTTATGAAACTTACAAAGCGTTTACCTGTGTCATTGCCAGCAAAGGGTATATAACAAAAGTATTGACTAAACTTTTGTTATTAACATACTTATTTTCCACCATCATTTGCAAATAAATTCATTAAAAATCCTATAATGTGATTTTATGATTTTTTTTCTCATTTTGTCTTTTCATAGTTGAGCGATGTACCTATGATGAAAATTACAGGCCCTCCTCTCATCTTTTTAAGTGGGAGAACTTGTTAGTAGTGGCTACTAATGCTTTTTTTGCCCCACTGTAT
>NW_025540098.1:0-9981 GCF_020615455.1 Coregonus clupeaformis | reverse complement strand
TTTGCTTCTACATTCTATCAATGGAGGTATTGAATAATACTGTATGGTATTATGTCATCAGGCAAAAACATGTATTTTCTGTTCACACTCTCCTTCAGTTGTGGATGTAAATGTGGACATTCTGGGCATGACTTATTATTTTGCCATTTTTGTTGCATCAGGCTTTGTTTTACTGACGCAGTAGTAGAAAACGATTTTTGGAAACACCCCCATCCTCCTCCCATCCCTTTGCCTGATTGCATAAATGTGTTTCCATTCGTGTCCTGCTTGACCATACTGTCCAGTTACTATTGATCTAACAGTAATGTTGTGGTGGGAGGCTGCATGCCGTGGGTTATGCAAATAGAGTACCAGCATACTCACTGAAACACCAGGATGTTTTAGGCCAGGCTGGCAGCACGAACCAGACATACTAGGGTTAAACAAGGCACCTCCATGACACGGCAGGGAGAGAGACACACCATGTGGTGGTGTCACTGGCATTGGAGCACAGCGAAGTTGTGGTGGTCACAGTGGTGGTGCTGCAGTGAGAACACACCGACCTGGATTCTCTTAAATAACTACATCACTGATGACGTAGAGGCATCAACTGTGAAAGATTTCACAGTTTGGTTCGGTTCCAAAAAAAGGGTGCAATAGTGACTGGCTTAGCTTTGATTATACATTAAAAAAAAGATTTTCTACAAACTACAAGGCATGTTATCCTCCACAGTTCTCTCAATCAAACCTTACACCTGCTGCTTCTGCTGCTGCTGGCTATAAAGTGAGGTCATTACATGCAGTGGTGTAAAGTACTTAATGGAAACATCCATAGTCCACAGAGACCCTGGGTGAAAAGAGACTGCACTGCACTCCTTGAAACAGCCTCCATACAAGTCTCTGCCTGTTTGTGACCCGACAACAAGGAGCTAAAAAGGGCCTTTGGAGATAGTAGTATAAATAAACGTCTTTAATGCTCAGTTCACAAATCTCTCTCCCTTTCTGCTCTCTCTCTTTTGCCCCCTCTTTCCCTCTAACTCACTCCCTCTCTCTTTCTCTGGTTCTGTTTGGGGTCTGGATGCAAGGCTTTGTGCGATATGGGTCACTCTGATGTAGCGAGCAGGAAAGGTTACTAATATTAACAAACCCCCAGACAATCACATGGTAGTGCTACTTTGTTCTCACAGAGTCACGACTGTAAGAGCTACTGCATCTGATGACACGTTATAAGATTAAATAGCTGCTGCATCTGATGACACGTTGTAAGATTCCCAATAGCTGCTGCATCTGATGACACGTTATAAGATTAAATAGCTGCTGCATCTGACACGTTATAAGATTAAATAGCTGCTGCATCTGATGACCGCATTATAAGATTAAATAAGCTGCTGCATCTGATGACACGTTAGTAAGATTCAATAGCTGCTGCATCTGATGACGCATTATAACCTCCCTGGCGCAGTGGTCTAAGGCACTGCATCGCAGTGCTAGCTGTGCCACTAGAGATCCTGGTTCGAATCCAGGCTCTGTGTAGCCGGCTGCGACCGGGAGACCCATGGGGTGGCGCGACAATTGGTCCAGGGTAGGGGAGGGAATGGCCGGCAGGGATGTACGCTCTCAGGGTTGTGGGTTCGATTCCCCACGGGGGCCAGTATGAAAAATAAAATAAAATAATATATGCACTAACTGTAAGTCGCTCTGGATAAGAGCGTCTGCTAAATGACTAAAATGTAAATGTAAAAGATTCAATAGCTGCTACCCTCTGATGACACGTTATAAGATTCAATGGACACAAGTGGCACTTTCCTGTGATGGACAGTGATTGCCAGAGTTTGTGTTAATCTCCAAAGAGATGGCAGAGGTAAATCAAGGATGAGGAGGAGAAGTGAATGAAAGGCAGGTGTTAACTGTTGAGTTGAGGAGGAGAGGTGAATGAAAGGCAGGTGTAAATAACTGTTGAGTTGAGGAGGAGAGGTGTATGAAAGGCAGGTGTAAATAACTGTTGAGTTGAGGGAGGGAGAGGTGAACGAAAGGCAGGTTTAAATTACTGTTGAGTGAGGAGGGAGAGGATGGAATGAAAGGCAGGTTATCAGTAATATAACAGGAGGGTTATTGAGTTGCACAGTGGTGGAGGCAGCCAGGTGAGGTGAATATTGTGTGGGGATTAAGTTCCCCATTGGAGGGAATGGGAGGAGCTCTCTTTCCAATCATACTGATTCACTTGCAGGATCAGTGCCAGAAACTCTGACTGTTCTGAAGGCATGTTGAAGTATAAAGCGGGAATTGATCGAAACCAGGATCAGAAAACTGTTAGGGTGTCCATATTAGGGAAGTGACTCTAACACAACTTCCATAAACATATGATTGTCTATGGACACTGTGAACTGTCTATCCATACTTCATATTTACATTTAATTCAATTCAACTAAGAAACATTGGCAGATCACAAATAGTAATACAACATCAAGTACACAAACATCACATCAGCTCATTCCGTCCCGACTTAAAGGGGATCCTTGGTAGTGGAGGAGACTAAAATATGATCCTTGGTAGTGGAGGAGACTAAAGGGGATCCTTGGTAGTGGAGGAGGACTAAAGGGGATCCTTGGTAGTGGAGGAGACTAAATGGGATCCTTGGTAGTGGAGGAGACTAAAGGGGAATCTTTGGTAGTGGAGGGACTAAGGGGATCCTTGGTAGTGGAGGAGACTAAAGGGGATCCTTGGTAGTGGAGGAGACTAAAAAGATTATCTGGTAGTGGAGGAGACTTGTCAGGTGTCAGTGTGCAGCGGTAGAGACGGAGTCAGGCCAGGATACAGAACTGAGTAACAGACAAACTTTACTTGAAAAAAGAAAACAATTCTAATTTCCACACGGGAAATACACCAGCTCACAGCAGTCATAAACACAAAACAAAGAACAATCACGGACAAAACCACGGAGGGGAACCAGAGGGTTAAATAGGGAAATAATCATAACGTGATGGGAACCAGGTGTGTACAATCAAGACAAAACAAATGGAAAACAAACGTAGATCGGTGGCAGCTAGAAGGGGCTGGTAGACGACGACCGCCGATAGCCGCCCGCACAAGGAGAGGCTCCAACTTCGGCGGAAGTCGTGACAAGACCAAAGAGGATCCTCGGTAGTGGAGGAGACTAAAGATTATCCTTGTAGTGGAGGAGAGTAAAGCTTGATCCTTCCCATCGAGGGATTATGTATTTTCATCACTTCATCTTTCTAACACCAGATTATATCAAAATCTAGGCTTGGATTCATTCGCGATCGTCCTTTGTCAGCTATGCATATTTAAAGGCACTGTTCACGACACTTGCGGAGAACGATTCCCCGTAAACGCTGCATATCTAAATCGGAAATTACCTTTAAATGTCGCGCTTATAACGTGGATCTACCACTGTTCGGACTGGAATCCCGCCTTAGTCTACCAGTGGTTAAACAGCACAATTCACACAAAATGATCCAGGCTTCCGTTCTGGGAAAGGAAAGCATGTGCTGCCTGTCTTTGAAAGTAATGTCTACCAAGTGTGACAGTGACAGAGGTCTCTCTCCTGACCAATGCCTGAACTGACCAAGCGGGACTACTTCATGTGACTCGTGACATAAAAATGTAATGTAAATGTTGCTTCTCATCTTCAACTGTAGAATCAACATGTCTACCGGCTGACAAGTCAGGGGGAGGGTGATCCAATCACTATATCACAATCAATACCAAACGCTGATGTCTTTGTTAATGTGCGTCATGTTAATGTATATTAATGTGCGTCATGTTAATGTGCTACCATGTTAATGTGCGTCATTTAATGTGTTAATGTGCGTCAATGTGCATCATGTTTGACTTTTAAAAGACACTATGGTTTAGTTGCTAATTGTTTGTGTCAAATTTTGGCTTGAATGTTGGTTTGTATGGTTCATATACACTTGATATAATACTGGGGTCCATTTCTTATTCCTATGCAAACATTATGCTTTTGCTCATGGGTGTGGGGAGATGTGTCCCTTTCTGTCCAATTAGGTAATATTTGGACAATATTTCAGTCCATTTTAGCGACCCCTTTTGGTTTAAGAGCACCCCCAGAGGCTAATGTCCCGTAAGCCTCTTTAAATGGACAGGTCCTTGGACTGCAATGCCCTTGTGTGTGTTGTAAGGTAATAGTAGTCAACGTCACAAGAGATCAGCAGAGCATTGATTACCTGAGACCTGCCTGCTGCAAACACTAACCCTTCTCTTTTCTCCAAGGACTTCCTGACATGGGCGGTGGCCTTCTCCGGTTACCTGTCCCAGAGAGGAAGAAGCGTAAGCGAGAGGGATAACTGGTCTAAATCAGTCTTCTCAGCAGGTGGGCATTTAAAATAAAAAATACGCTCACCAAGCAAGAGTTTTTGTATGGAGGTTACCGGGATGTCGAATTTGATTAACAAAAAA
The DNA here is from genome assembly GCF_020615455.1 of Coregonus clupeaformis. Lineage (NCBI taxonomy): Eukaryota > Metazoa > Chordata > Actinopteri > Salmoniformes > Salmonidae > Coregonus > Coregonus clupeaformis. Next base: position 5,562 of record NW_025540098.1, on the reverse strand, counting down.
TGTAATTTACGTGTGCGCTTATTTGATCGAATAGGAGTTCCGTGAAGATTAGGCTATTACTAATGTACTGATATAAGTAGGACAAGAGATATCCGGCAACTTTGAGAAATAACACTTATATCGGCGTTGTGTCACAAGGGTATCTGCCCTCTCATTGGCTAGAATGGTCCCACATGATCCTGCCTCCTCCCGACTGCCTTCCATTTTTGAAGACATGTTTCTTTTCATTTTTAGAGTGGCCAATGGTTGTATCTGGTCAATATAATGGATAGTCTGTGCATGATGCTTTAGATTGGAAACGTTCCTGTTTGTCTCTATTACACCTTGTCATTATAGTCATTTAGCAGATGCTCTTTTCCAGAGTGACTTTCAGGAGCAATTAGGGTTAAGTCCCTTGCTCAAGGGCACATTGACAGATTATTTCACCTAGTTGGCTTGGGGATTTGAACCAGCGACCTTTTGGTTACTGGGCCCAATGCTCACCAAACCTGGCACCCCATTACAACTGATCTCTGTGTATGTTTGTTTAATTATACTGTATTATACAGCAGGCTTCTGCATGTTTAAAAAAATTAAAAATTAAAATTAAAAAAAAAGTTTGCATTATATATTGTAAATCTGTATTCGGTAGAAGTTGTTAAATAGATGTTTTAGATGTTATATACTATGTGTGTCTTTTGCAGTAGGTTGTTAAATATATGTTTTAGATGTTATATACTGTGTCTTTGCAGTAGGTTGTTAAATAGATGTTTTAGATCTTATATACTGTGTGCTTTGCAGCAGGTTGTTAAATGTATGTTTTAGATGTTATACACTGTATGTCTGTGCAGTAGGTTGTTAAATAAATGTTTTGATGTTTTCCTTTACATTTCACCCACTGTACTTTAAAATGCACTGATTCAGAGTAGGTATGAAGCACGTTTTGCAGTTAAAACCGTCACAAGTATTGTTTTTCTATTGAAAACAGACAGTTAAATGTTTATGGTGTAAAAAGAAAAGTGACATCACTTTAAAAGTATGTTTCATTTTGCTATGGACCCCCGGGAGAGAAATGGCACATCACAGCATCAACCTTTTACTCCCTCCCTCTCCACTCACTCCCTCTTCCACACTTTCCCCTTCACTCTCTCCCTCTTTCACTCTCTCCCCTTCACTCTCTCCTATCCCACTCGCTCCTCTTCACTCTCTCTCCCCTTCACTCTCTCCCTCTCCACTTTCTCCTCTCCACTCTCTCCCCTTCACGCTCTCCCTCTCCACTTTCTCCCTCTCCACTCTCTCCCTCTTCACTCTCTCCCTCTCCACTCTCTCCTCTCCTCTCTCCCCCCTTCCTCTCTCCCTCTCCACTTTCTCCTCTCCATCTTCCCTCCCACTCTCTCTCCTCTTCACGTTCTCCCTCTCCACTCTCTCCCTCTTCACTCTCTCCATCTTCACTCTCTCCTCCATCTCTCCCTCTTCACTCTCTCCCTCTCCACTCCTCCCTCTCCTCCCTCCCTCTTCACTCTTCACTCTCTCCCTCTTCACTCTCTCCCTCTCCACTCTCTCCCTCTTCCTCTCTCCCTCTCCACTCTCTCCCCTCTCCACTCTCTCCCGCTCCACTCTCTCCCTCTCCACTCTCTCCCTCTCCACTCTCTCCCTCTCCACTCTCTCCCTCTCCACTCTCTCCCCCCTTCACTCTCTCCCTCTTCACTCTCTCCCTCCTCCACTCTCTCCTCTTCCTCTCTCCCTCTCAACCCTCTCCCTTCCTCTCTCTCCCGCTCCACTCTCTCCCTCTTCACTCTCTCCCTCTCCACTCTCTCCCTCTCCACTCTCTCCCTCTTCACTCTCTCTCCTCTCCACTCTCTCCTCTTCCTCTCTCCCTCTCCTCTCTCCCTCTTCACTCTCTCCTCTCCACTCTCTCCCTCTCCACTCTCTCCCTCTTCACCTCTCTCCTCTTAACTCTCTCCCTTCACTCTCTCCCTCCTCCACTCTCTCCTCTTCACTCCCTCCCTCTTCACTCTCTCCCTCTTCACTCTCTCCCAGGAGTCATCTGTCACTGTAATCATTCATTGTTGTCTCTAGTTTTAGCAGCACCTACTGGGGACATTGTTTTACTCACTGTATTTCTGCTTTAACCCTGCATTAACCACCTCTGTAATCTCAGGGCCGAACAAGAGACACCATTGCCGGATGACGCAATGACTCTAATCCTATGTACATGTAACCTGCTGGAGAATGAAAGGTGGTAGTATAATACATGGACATACACACTGTGATGTCACGAGAGGCTGCCAGCTTTCAGCGGGATTGCTCAAGTAGTGTAAGGAGACCAGGGTTCAACCCTAAACAAGGATTTCCTTATTAAAGGTCTTGGGGAAACTAACGAAAGTATAACACAATTCTGTTCTCTGGTGGCTCTTTAAGGGTTAACAGTTCAGGGATGTCTCTTCCACATCCAAAATCATAACTCCCCTACGCTCAAATAACTTTTCCCCAGTCTTACTGTATTCCAACGTTGCAGCTAGTGGCCAACCCAACAAACGTCCTTCCAAATGTCCCACACGTATTTCCACAGGTGCATATATCTCAAAGGTGAGTATTTCCCAAAGGTAAGTATCTCCAAATCCTTATATTCCTCATGGGAAGTGGACGTGCAGCACTCTTGTCCTCCAGAGAGCCCAAGTTGGAGACTGTCTCTTCACCCCCCACACACTCCTCAGTGTGTCTCTTCCCTCTCCCCAAACCTTCAGCTCATCAGCTCCTGATTTGTTTCAGCTGCGTGGGAAGATTGGCCCTAGAGGGAGTGGAGTTCCCGACCATACCAGCAGAGATGGAGCCATAGCTGTCTGGGTTTGCAGCCACCTCAGGGGATGTAACGTCCCTCCAGGACACAGCCTCTCGTGACATCACACATCCCCCTCCTCGGGACCGAGCGTCTCGTCGGGTAAAATCGCTTAGCGAAGAAGCATCACGCGGGAGGGGCGTCCGCATTGCCGTGGTGCGGGTTGGACTGCTCTCTCTTCAACTCCTCCAACTCTAGGACCAGGGACTCAGCCTCCTGTTGTCTCTCCTTGAGTTTCTTACTGAACGCATCAGCCTTGGTTTTAGCAGAGTTTAGCTTCTGTTGAGCAGCTTTCAGTTCCTTCTCTCTCTCTGCCTCCGCATTCTTCATCTTGTTCTCAAACACCTTGTACTTCTCCTCTGCCTTCTTCTGGACCTCCTTACTACTGCGCAGGGTCTCTCCTCCACACTCCTCTCGATGGTCCTGCGCAGCCCTCTCTCCAGCTCCTCCTGTTGCTTAGGGAAGGAGCTCTAGTTGGAGTTTAGCCTGGAGAGATATCTAACTCTTCTGTCTCATGTCTAACTGTTGCTTTAACAAACGATACCTCTCAGCGGGGTCCCCTTCAGACCAGACAGTTCTTTGTCCAGGATTCTGTAGCTCCGTCTCTGTGTCGGTCTGAGGCACCTGCCATCCCTATCAGAGCCGGGCAGGGAGTGAGTAACTCGGAGGATTGTACGAGCCTTCCCAGGATGAGTCTTGCCTCTCCGTTCTACTCGGGTTATCCTCTCCTGAGACTCTCTCCAGAGTGGGTAAAAGGCTGGGCAGTCTCGTCCAATTAGGACAGGGACGGGAGGGGAATCAACCACCCCGCTTCCAAGTCGTGTGTGTTCCCGTGTGCTGGTCATTGTAAGTTCAGTAATGGGGTGATTCTCTGTTGTCCCCATGGACACAGGAAACTGGGAGGACTTTCCCGGGGGTCCGACACGTTGGGCCCACCAAATCCTTACGCACCAGGGTGGCCCGGCTACCAGAATCCAGTAAGGCCTCCACATCATGGTGATTCACAGTTACCGGGCAGGTGGGGGTCGATCTGGGCCGCCATCTCGACTCCCAAGAGCGAGGTGGCAAACGTGTGTGGGTGCTGAGCTGGGAGGACTCCGCAGTGGGCATAGATTCATCGGCTGGTTTCCCACACTGCCAGGAGATATGTCCCATCTCCCCACACCGGTAACACTGTCGAGTTTCCCCCTCCTGGTGTACTCTTCTTGGACCCGCCTGGTTTCTGGCTCCCCCTGGAGCGGGATAAGTCCTGACGTGGCTGGGTTCGAGACCTTGGGGTCCTTTGGTCGGGTTCTTCCCATTTGTGGTGGGGCCGCACTCCTGGGGTCTTTTTCGAAGCATATCAGCATCTCCGCTGTGGCCTGGTACTTTTCCACAGCTTCCACGGGTCAGATCAGCGTGGTCAAGGCCTATTGACTGATAAACCGTTTTTGCCTCATAAGGCAGGGCGTAGGTACCGATCCACCAACGGCCTCCACCACCGCCGCTGCTGTATTCCTCTGCGGATCCAGCCATTTCCTTACGATTCGGACAAGTTCGCATCTGCGCCCAGGAGGTTGGTCTGGTTGGAAGGTCCAGCTGTGAAAGCGTTGGGCCATACCAAACTTTGTGAGTCCATATCTGCTGAGGATCTCGAGACTTTCAGGGCATCGTTAGTCAGTAACCTGGTCAGGCCCAGGTCCCGGACAGCATTCAGTGATTCCCCGGTTAGAAAGTTAAGCAAGGACCAATCCACTGTTGCTTGGGCCAGGCTTCCCTAGTGGCCGTGGCCTCAAATGCATGCAGGTATGCCTCAAGTGTCATCGGTAGCTCCCATCTTAGATATAAAGTCACTTGCCTTTATTGGGCGGGTATTTTTGGACCACCCTCTGTCTCTGCAACTGCAATTCCTCTGCCTTCAGAAGGTTGGCTTTCTTTTGCTCTCCTCCAAGAGAGCCACGTTTGCTTGCATCTGGGCTTGCTGGCCAGCAACAAGGGCTTTCAATATGTCCTCCATTTCAGTGGCGGGAGCCTACGGCCAACTTTGGAAAACTGGGTGATCAAACCTTCGGTATCCTCCTCTGACATGCACTATTAACGCTTGAGCGTACCCGTATTCTCCACCATCTGTGATGTCACGAGAGGCTACACAGCTTGCAGCGGGATTGCTCAAGTAGTGCAAGGAGACCAGGTTCAACCAAAACAAGATTTTATTAAGGTCTTGGGAAACTAACGAAAAGTATAACACAATTCTGTTCTCTGGTGGCTCTTTTAGGGTTAACAGTTCAGGGGATGTCTCTTCCACATCCAAAATCATAACTCTCCCTCGCTCAAATAACTTTTCCCTCAGTCTTACTGTATTCCACGTTGCAGCTAGTGGCCAACCCAGCAAAACGTCCTTCCAAATGTCCCACACGTATTTCCACAGGTGCATATATCCAAAGGTGAGTATTTCCCAAGGTAAGTATCTCCAAATCCTTATATTCCTCATGGAAGTGGACGCGATCAGAGCACTCTTGTCCTCCAGAGAGCCCAGGTTGGAGACTGTCTCTTCACCCCCCCACACTCCTCTCAGTGTGTCTCTTCCTTCCCCAAACCTTCAGCTCATCAGCTCCTGATTTGTTTCAGCTGCGTGGGAAGATTGGCCATGAGGGGTGGAGTTCCCGACCATACCTGAAAGCAGATGGAGCCATAGCTGTCTGGGTTTGCAGCCACCTCAGGGGGATGTAACGTCCCTCCAGGACACAGCCTCTCGTGACATCACA
>NW_025540097.1:0-9983 GCF_020615455.1 Coregonus clupeaformis | reverse complement strand
TTGCTTTACTTGAGATTACGACTTCCTCCACTCCATGTAATTAAACTCAGATGTGACTAATTAAGTTGACGGAAACTGAGGAATCTGAGCGCTGCTCAGTGATGTTCACGTGGGAAGCAGTAGAAGATCAGTTAAGAGCCAGTCACCGACACTTGATTACTGAACACACTACACAGGGACTGATGATAGTCAGAGAAGTTAGTGGATTGAGGAGATCTCTCACATGGGTGATCACGTGTGAATTAGATGTTCTAGAGAAGAGGACTGTTCATGTACAGTACTAACGCCTGACTGTTCTTCTGATTGCCTCTCAGTATTATATAACTATACCTTATTTATAAAGTAAAGATATATGTAATCTATACGGTTCAAATCGCAACCAAGATACACACAGATGGCCAATGTGACCCTTCCACAAGCCATCCAGCAGCCTCATATTGGCAACGGGCAACAGTCCAACCCTGCCAGTTCAGCAGGCTACCCTGGGTCAGTCATAACAGGGTTATGAGATCCATTCCTGTGTTTCTAACTGTGTTAACAGCTGTCCAAATGTGCCGTTAATCACACAACAATTAGTGGGCCATGTAAACTGGCCTTAATTAAACCTGGGTTAATTGTCAATGAAAGCCAATAAAACAGCATTAAAGACTGCTGGACTGCTCTACAGAGAGAAAACAGAATGCCGGTAATATATACATATACACACACACACACAGGACCGAGGTATAAAAGCACAGAACATTTAACATGTCCCTCCGGTCAAAACAGGTATATAAATATAATCGAATACAAATCACAGCCATGTTGTTGGGGAAGCTTTTTTTCACCCACCCCCATCACCTGCTCATTTGTGTCGGGTGGCTCCATTCATGTGCATAATTGGCAATCTGGGCTTCGGCTCCTGGAGGCTTGATTCATGGCTCCGGATGGGCTTATGGCACCACTACAGACATACAGGAGTTTAAACAGTATTGTAGCGTTGAGGAACAGATGCTCACACAGCATGGCAACAGGTCTGGAGCCGGGCGGCAACAGCTGTAGGTCTAGTTACTTCCTGAATTTCACCTTGGAGAGCTGGCTTCCTTCCTGTAAGGTTTTCACCTTAACCACAGTTTCAGCACCTGATTCAGCTGATCAATCAGCCAATTATTAGACTCAGGTGGGCTAGATTAGGTTGAAGAGAAATCCCATAGGGAAGGTAGTTCTCCAGGAACAGGGGTTGAAGAAAACCTACAGACGGTAGCTATCCAGGAACAGGGTTGGAGAGAAAACCCACAGGATCGTAGCTCCAGGAACAGGCTGAAGAGAAAACCCACAGGACGGTAGCCTCCAGGAACAGGGTTGGAGAGAAACCCACAGGACGTATAGCTCTCCAGGAACAGGGGTTGGGAGAGAAAACCCACAGGACGGTAGCTCTCCAGGAACAGGGTTGGAGAGAACCGACAGGACGATAGCTCTCCAGGAACAGGTTGAAGAGAAAACTCACAGGACGGTAGCTCTCCAGGAACAGGGCTGAGAGAAAACTCACAGGACGATAGCCTCTCCAGGAACAGGGTTGGAGAGAAAACCCACAGGACGAGTAGTTTCCAGGAACAGGGTTGGAGAGCCCTGTTCTAGTAGGTCTCCTACAGGTGCTATTGAACATCACACATGAAAGTACATCATTGTACAGTATACAAGCCAACTCTCAAGCACTAGTAGCAGGTGATAACAGTTATTACATTCAACTCATTGAGTATGAATTGAGTGAGCCTTAAAGCAACAGTGACATGAATTGTCTTTAATTGAATGTTAATCTCCGATTGTAATCACAATTACCTTAGTGCAGGGTAATTATCCATTAACAAGAGCGTTATTAGATGTCTATGGACATACACAGGTAGAGTAAGACACTGTTCCCTATTGTCCCCCTGCCACCAGCTAAACCTCCCAGCACCCAAATAGAGTTCACTAAATAAACCCCAGCCACAGACACATACTGCGATTAACACTGTCTCATCCCTGCTCTCAAAACAGCAACACACGGACCGACACCTGACACACACACACACAAAGACCGATAAAGTTACACACCCAGGCACAGGCCCAATAAAAACACCAGCATGGGAAGGGAAGGGATGGAACTGGACTGGCATCTGTCTATCCAGCTTCCATCATCCTCTCTGTCTTGCTTATGCTACAGACAGTGTTTCAAGTTTTAATGTCACATGCACAAGTACAGTGAAATGATACCTTTGCAAGCTCTAAAACCCAAAAATGCAATAATCAATAACAATGTATTACTATAAAAAAAACACGAAATAAGAATAGAAATATGAAATACACAATAAAGTCAGTAAGAACACTATATACAGGAAATATTTAAAAGTCAGGTCCAATACCATATTAACATGTGCAGTGTGTTTGTAGTGCTGCTACTGTACAATAGCTGACATAAGGAGATGATGTCTCAATTTTTCTCCTACAATATCTATGGGGAAAACTAGGCTACATTTGGGTACAAAAAGCACCGTACATCACCTTGTGGTGTGTTAAATCTAAGTCATTAACATTATCTATTTTACAGCAGTTTATTTAAGCAAATGCAGAGTACTGTAGGTAGACTCCAATGAAAAACAATCTGTTTGAAAATAGAACACTAACCAGAACACTCAAGTGGATATCTCATTGAATGGAGTCAGTCAGAGTTTGTTTCACTGTGCCAGGACATTAAGGCCAGTACTGGGAGGGGCAGGGATATTCTTAGATCTGCTGAGTGACAGCCCAGTAAACCCAATTGGAAGCATGTCACTCTCCCCATCAGAGGTACCCACTGTGTTCCACCAGAGGAAAGCCAATGTAATGAATGTACAGTATGTACAGTACAGGTCCAGCCCAGCATTAACACACAGAGAAAGACAACACTGATACAACCCTTCTATTGTGAATTGTTCTACTACCATTGGGTTTCAGGTCAGGTAGCCAAGTGGGGAAGGGAGGGCGTGTTGATGCTTCTGGGCTGTGACACAGAGAAGTGTCACCCGTGGTGACCCAGAGAGAGGTCAGAAGACGCCCGTAAGCGAAGCAGAGGTAGAGAAACAGCCTGGCGGGTGTCTGTGCGGACGCTGCCCCTTGTGGTGTGGATGACCACACTGCGTCAGCACTATGAGGCTCTGGCAGGGTCCAGCTGGGAGGTGCCAAACTGTTCCGACATCTCCTCACAACACAAACACACACTTACTATAGACACACACAAACCAACACGCACACACAACTCAGCTCCAGGCCCGATCTCAGTCTAAAACACATCCAAACGAAAGTTCACATATATTATGGGAAAAGAGAGTAAAAAACGGAAGAAAATATCTAAGCTGATATATCTACTGTACGCAACAACCAAAACGAAAGCATCAAGATGCATGTTTACTCATAAGACAGTAACAAGGAAGGATGTGTAAAAAGAGGCAGGCTCTCTAGCTCAAGGGGAGAACTAAATAGCATTTGAAAGCTTTTGCTGAAAAATGTCCTTTTCAACACTAATTACCGTCACAGAGCTAGACAGTAGGCAGATGCAAGGGAGTAAGAGTGAGGCAACTATGAAGAACAAAACACCATTGTAAATACAACCTATATTTATGTTTATTTATTTTCCTTTTGCACTGTATATATATATACATGACATTTGGAAATGTCTTTATTCTTTGGAACTTTTGTGAGTGTAATGTTTACTATACATTTTTTATTGTTTATTTCACTTTGTTTATTATCTATTTCACTTGCTTTGGCAATGTAAACATATGTTCCCTATGCCAATAAAGCCCTTAAATTGAATTGAAATTGAATTGAATTGAGAAAGAGAGAGAGAGAGCGAGAGAGAGAAGGGGAGGGTAGAGAGAGAGCGAGAGGGAGTAGAGAGAAGGGGAGGAGAGATAGAGGTAGAAGGAGGGCAGAGAGAGAGAGAGAAAATTGAGGGGGAGAGGGAGTGGGAGTGCGTGCATAAGTGGAGCAGAGTATATGTAAGTCCTCAGCTTGTCTGACACACTGACATGCTAGTTATCCCTTCAAGTCACCCTTCGACAAACCAGTAACTTTCAAACACAGGGTACAAACCTGGCCCTGGCCCATCCAGTGCAGGCCGGTCATAGGTTACCAGGGTCAAAAAGAAGGAACGAGCTGAGCAGCTCATGCTGCAGGTCCTCCAATGTTAACTACACAGCTGGGCCCAGCCCAAATTGCCAGACGTTGACTGCGCCCCAACCCAGAGATTGAATGAGAGATAATCTGGTTATGAACCAGCTGTCACAGATGGCCTTTGACATATTTTTTTTATCGGTCTCCCCATACATGTGTACATACGTTCAGGACAAACGCTCAGGCAACGCTGTCCTAAGGCCAGAGCAATCAGACATCAGGGCTTAATAACATGGACTGTCATTAACATGCATTACAGGCTTGCAACGGAGGGGCAGTACTCAATAATGGGACGAATGGCCTCTTTGAAGACAGTTATGGTCCATCTCATCCATTTCAATATAACCCTACACACACACACATGCACAAACCCACACTACAGGCTGCCACCTCTTGCTTGTGAGCGCCAGCCATATCCAAACTAATGGGGAAAATGGAAATGCCACTGTCAATCAGCTGTGGATTAGAATGTTGTGACGCCAGGGGCTGGGGTTTCCTTGTGATGGTGACAGCCCCACAGAAAGACGGGCGGTGATAAAACAGCCCGGGGCGTCATACAGACACAGGAGAATTAGCCATCAGCTGAAACCTGTTTGCTCCAGTACACTCCAGAGTGTTCCCCACTAGTGGGAATGAAACAGACTACATTATGCAGAGAGATGGAGAGAGAGAAGAGAGGGAGAGACATGAACACGGTGTCCTCTGATCACATCCACACGCGACACAGCAGAAATCAGAGGGGAAAATCAACTCTTTTCATCATCTGAGACCCGCTTGCAGAGGGAAGAAGCGCTTTTTGTCATTTTACTGCAGAGGAAGTGTGTGTGTGTGTGTGTGTGTGTGTGTGTGTGTGTGTGTGGTGTGTGTGTATACCCCACAAATGTGTGGAATTTGGTACCTTGCTTCTTGGCGATGGTATGGCGACAAGTTAACAGAGTAGTCGGCAGAGGGTAGGCTATGCAGGGGGGAAGTAAAGGGGGGAATGGGGTTTACTAAACGCTTCCTTATCTGTTCATGCCTCCGGGCACTCACAATACTCTTTTATGTAGATGAATCTGTAACAGGGCCTTCCATTTAGCTGGGTGATATATAAAATACATTAGAATAATGGGGAGCTAGGCGCTTACAGTGCGACGGCTTGGAACGCACGTCAACAGTCACCTCTAGGTACAGTATTTTACGGCCTAGACCAGAAGATGAAAACGCAGCTTAACACTGCCCCCACCCCCCCTTCAGTGCTAATTACTGGCTTCCCGAGGACTTGCTGCTTCCCTGAGACTCAGCTTCTGTTGGAATCTTTGAGTAAACAAACGGATGCTTAAAATGAGCACCTCTTTTCTCCGCTCAGAACTAATTTGCCATCCCTTTTGTTAATAATTGCTACATCTAACACTGTACAGGAGCCATAGGCCCAAGGAGACCAGAAAGAATCAGGACTAATATCCTACCCAGAGCCCTAAGCATACATGTAGGATATTCTCTAATGTTGGCTTTATCCTCAGTCTTCTCTCATTGTTCCATTTTTCTCTCAAGATAACTAAATGGGGTCTTAACCTTGGAATTACTCTGGAATCAGCTCAAGGCTAAGCTTGATCTATTATTGCTGTAGGTTGCCTGTAGACATTCTTGTAGATCATGTCTTATAAAATATATCCAATCTCGCTGTTTGGTATAGTAATTGATATGATTCATCCTAGTCCCTCTAAATTGCAGCACATTCAAATTAAGAGGCTTTTAAATTAAAGGGAAAATTGGACAGCTTCCACCCCACCTCCATACTTCCCTCAGGTTAACTAATATATTATGATGCTTCAGGCACAATACACTGTGTGCTAGTATTAGGCTAGGGCTACTATTGAAGTACCAGACAGTGATTCAGGCTTTAAGCATAACCTCACAGCTTCAAACCATACATACTTTAGTGATAAAGACCAAAAAGCTGTATGGAGATGGGTGATTATTCACAGATATAAACCCTTTCCTGTCAATCTAAATTCGTCTAGCACGTAGCCTACTGTTAACCAGGGTACAACTCTTTAGGGCTAGCATTAGTTAACACTAGCTAGTGTTAGCGTGTAACTTCTATTGTGATATCTGAGTCGGTGTCCACCGTACTTATAGCTGACACACCGAGTAGAGGGCCCAGGCCTTGTAGATACAGAAGTGTCACATGAGCCTCTCACCCACTGGGTTACCACCTTAAGTTGTTTCACTCTGCTCACCACTCTCACTCAGCCTAACTAGCTCCACCTGTCCCTGCTCTGCGTCGGCTCTAATTACTCTGCCAGCTGCGCCTGCATTACCCACTACAACCTCTCCCAGTATTTAAGGCCCTGTCTTTCAGCTCTCCGGTGTCAGATCGCTCTGCAAAGCCTACACCCCGAACCTGTTTGCTCGCGCTTCTGGCTCACCCTGGTTTTGTGACCGGACCTGCCTGGTTTTTTGGATACTTCTTCTGCCTCAGGAGATCCAGACCGCTTCTGCCATTACGACTCCCACTACCTTCAATCCCCGTAACCTGACCAGCCTTCTGCCTTGCTACCACGTATTTTGGATTTCCCTTGAACTGTACTGCTGCCTGGTTTCATTCCGCCCTGCCAGTTCCTGTGTTTCCTCCCAGGACTTCTGACCACCAACCACCGGGCGGCCATCGGACGACGCTGCCACTGGGGGAGGTACAGACTCAGCACATCGGACGGGATAACCTCTGGAGCCTTCACTAACTCCCTACATCCCTTCCCCCTTAAGTTTAAATAAACTTTCTGGTGTGGACGCAATTGTGGTCCTCTTGTCGCCTGTCTGAACTGGTTGACAGCAATGATCTGACCATCATGGACTCAGCGCACACTTCCCTGACATGGAAACCGAAGAACCTGAGTAACCCACCGCCATGCTACGCCTGGAACACACTGGAGAGAGGAGCTTAGCCGCATGAGCGGCGACATCACCTCTCTGCTTCAGGTCGGCCACCAACAGCATCAGTAGTTCCAGCAGCACCAGCAGCAGTCCCAGCAGCAAACACAACAACTCGCCATGATCATTCAACTCCTCACCAACCTGACCCCAGCCAGTCTGCCCACCAGCCCTGCTCTCGAGTTACCTGCCCTGGTTCATTGCAGCCAATGTTCGAACCCAAGATTGGAAACCCCGAGCGGTTCAACGGCGACATTCAACTCCAGGTCCGGCCATTCCTGACTAGCTGCCTACTTCAGTTCTCCTTGCAGCCAAGGACTCGCCACGGAGGGGCCTAAAGTTGGGTATGCCATCACCACCTGGACGGGGCCGAGCTCACTCTGGGGAACAGCAGAGTTCGAACCACAAACTCCCCGCATGTGCAACCTTCGACCGGTTTGCCGAGGAGATGCTGAAGGTGTTTGACCTGGATTCTCAACCGCAGAGGCGTTCCCGTGAACTGTTCAGTATTCGACAAGGCAGACGTACAGTCGCAGACCATTCCATCGACTCTCCGAACTCCTGGCTAGACGAAGTTCTTGGAACACACCATCGCCAGGACGGCTTCTTCCATAGTTTGGCTGACTATATCAAGGACGAGTTGGTCTCCCATGAACTGCCTTCCACTCTTGATGAAGCCATCGCACTGACTGTCAGGATCGACAGAGGGATACAGACCTGGCCGGGCCGTGAGAGGGGGGCGCCAAGGTCCACCTACTACCGGCATTCGATCCGACTGGGCTCCTGTCATCTACTGCCACTCACCCAGTTCAGCTTGATCAGTCTGAGCCTATGGAGATTGGGCGAGCCTCTCTCACTCTGCAGAGCGCCAGAAGACGCTTCACCTCAAACCTCTGCCTCTATTGTGGGAGGTGGATGGACATCGTGTGGTAACCTGCCCTTTAAAGGGTCAAGCTCACCGGGCACAGGGGAAGTCCGGTTGAGTTCAATGACCATCCAGTCCTCCGACCGCAAACCCTGTTGCAAGCTCACCTCCGCCTCCCTGACTCCAACTCACACCCTGGCTGCTCTGGTGAATTCTGGCGCCGGCTTTTCAACATAATGGACATCAAGTTGGCACGCCAACTGGGACTGAGAACCTCCGCTTGACACCTCCTATTCCTGCTCCGGCACTGATCGCACACTTACTCGGATCGGTCACTCATGTCAATGCCCCGGAACTCGATGGGTCTGTCCGAAACCATCAAGAAACTATCCAGTTTCACCTGCTCCTCTCTCCTCCAGGCCAACCCTCATCCTGTTACCCATGGCTCCGCTGCACAACCTCAGCTCGACTGGGTGACCGGGTGATCAGGGAGTGGGGAGGACTGCCACCGAACCTGCCTGCTTGCCGCCACTACCCTCGGCCAGTACCTACCAACTCCGCCTCCTGACCTCCCAAGGACCCTGTGTCGATTCTGCCAAGTCCCTGCATCGTTGCAGCCTGACCTGGGGCTGTTGAGAACAGGTGCTGGAGGCTCGTAACCAGCCAGGTCCCAGCACTTGCCCAGCTGACCGCCTTTTTGTCCCCGAAGACCTGAGGTCCCAGGTCGCTCAGTGGGAACATGACTCCCGCCTAGCTTGTCACTCCTGGCTCCACCCGCACTTACAACCTGCTCGCCCAGAGGTTCTGGGTGGCTCTCTCTGAGGAAGGATGTACGAATTCGCCCAAGCCTGCCCCATCTGCAACCAACACAAGTCGTCCTGCCAGCTCCCCAGCCGGATTGCTGCAGCCCTGCCTGTGCCCAGGAGTCCGCTGGTCCCTTGCTGCGCCTTGTCCTCCACGGCCTGGGCCGATGGTGGTCTGGTTTACACCGCCCGCCGCCTGCTTCGGGTCCAGACGGAGGGGTAGGGGTCTCCAGTACCTCATTGACTGGGAGGGCTATGGACCTGAGGAAAGGACCTGGGTGCCAGCTAGTCGGATTGTGGATAGAACTCTCATCACCGTTTCCACCAACGGCATCCTGATCAACCTGCAATCCGTAGGGGCCGCCCAGAGGGGTCTCTAACCGTCCTGCCCGCCTCGGCTTCCTGTCCTGTGCCCGATCCTGTCTCGACCTGTCCCATCTCCCCCGACCACTGCCCTCCGGCTTCCTCCGAGGATGAGGACGTCGTCAGGACCGCTCGAGGAGTTCTGCCCTCCCTCCTCGGCTCCTCCTCCCGCCCGGCGTGGTGCTGCTCTTGGGACTTCTGGGGCCGCCCCTTGGGGGGTTCTGTCATGAGCCTCTACTCCACTGGGTTACCACCTTAAGTTGTTTCCACTCTGCTCACCACTCTCTCTACTCAGCCTAACTAGCTCCACCTGTCCCTGCTCTGCGTCGGCTCTAATTACTCTGCCAGCTGCGCCATTACCCACTAACCTCTCCCAGTATTTAAGGCCCTGTCTTTCAGCTCTCCGGTGTCAGATCGCTCTGCAAAGCTCACACCCGAACCTGTTTGCTCGCGCTTCTGGCTCACTCCTGGTTTTGTGAATTTCCGACCTGCCTGGTTTTTTGGATACTCTTCTGCCTCAGGGAGATCCAGACCTGCTTCTGCCATTACGACTCCTTCTTGACTACTCTTCAACTCTGCAACTCTGACCAGCCTTCTGCCTTGCTACTACGTATTTTGGATTTCCCTTGAACTGTACTGCTGCCTGGTTTCATTCCGCTCAGGCCCTGTGTTTCCCTCCCCCAGACTTCTGGACCACCAACCACCGGCGTTTCATCGACGCATCGCTGCCACTGGGGAAGGCACAGACCCAGCACATCGGACGGGATAACCCCTGGAGCCTTCACTCACTCCCTACATCCTTTTCCCATTAAGTTAAACCAACTTTCTGGTGTGACGAATTGTGGTCACCTCTTGTCGCCTGTCTGAAC
>NW_025540096.1:0-9985 GCF_020615455.1 Coregonus clupeaformis | reverse complement strand
TGTGACACTCTGGCTCCACGACCTTGATATTTGAGCCAGGGTTGTTTTTAGTTTCATTGTTTGGGTGTATTTCTATGTTGGGGATTTCTGGTTGTGCATTTTCTATGTTTGGTTAATTGTTCTTGATTGAGTCGTATGGCTCCCAATCAGAGGTAACGAGTGTCACTGTCAATCGTTATCTCTGATTAAACCATATTATACTGTAAATTTGTGTTGTGGGTTATTGTTTCTTTGTTGCTGTTATTATATTCAGTATAATACGGATCGTCATTTGTTGTTTTTCTTCGTGGTTGCTTTAAGTTAATAAAGTCATCATGTTCACTCGCAACGCTGCGCATTGGTCTCCTCCCTTCCAACGATCGTACAGAATAACCCACCAAAAACGGACCAAGCAGCGCGTCCGGGAACAAGGGTTCTGACACAGGAGTTATGATCCTCTAAGACTTTTGACTTAGATATTCGGAGCTGGAAGTCATGGGCACAACCGGAGGGAACATCATCGCCCTCGTGAAGTGGAGGCAGCTGCGCGAGAGGAGGTGGTCTGAGGAGGAATATCACCGCCCTCGTGAAGGCTGAGGCAGCTGCAGCCGAGAAGGAGGTGGTATGAAGAGGAAGCGCGGAGTCGAGGCTGGAAGCCCGTGGTTACTCCCAAAACATTTTTTGGGGGGCACATGGCTTGGGCGCCTGGGCAGCAGGAGGCTGCCACAGGGAGAAAAAGGAAAGAAGGCTATCAGGTTACGGGGAGCCATTGGCGAGTAAGAGGGAGGGAAGTTGTTGTGGCACGGCATGAGAGACTGAAGTGTGTTCCCAGTCTGGTCTCGTTCTTGATCCCCAGTTAAGGCCAGTGGTGGGTGTTCCCGGTACGGTCCGGCCTGTTCTACTCCCGCACCAGGTCCACGATGTGCGTCGCCAGCCGCTCGGCCTCTGCCCAGCGCCTGAACTGCCCTCTGCTCAGCATGTTAACTGCCCTATCTGCCCAACGCCGTCTGAACTGCCCGTCTGCCGCGGCGCCTAACTGCCCTCACTCCCAACGCCGTCCTAACTGCCCATCTGCCCAACCCGTCTAATTCCACCTTGCCGTCTGAACTACATCCCGTCTGCCCACCCCGTCTGAACTGCCCGTCTGTACTGAGCCTTCAGACTTCGCCAGATGAGGATCAGCCCGCTTCCGCCAGCCATGAGCAGCCAGACCCGTCAGCCAGCCATGGCGTGAATCCGTCAGCCAGCTGCAGAGCAGCCAGATCCGTCAGCCAGCCATGAGCGGCCAGATCCGTCAGCCAGCCATGAGCAGCCAGATCCGTCAGCCCAGCCGCGAGCAGCGCGATCCGTCGGCCAGCCGCAGAGCAGCCAGATCCGTCCAGCCAGCCGCGAGCAGCCGAATCCGTCAGCCAGCCATGAGCAGCCGATCGTCAGCCAGCCATGAGCAGCCAACCCGTCAGCCACCATGAGCAGCCAGATCCGTCAGCCAGCCATGAGCAGCCAGATCCGTCAGCCCCACGCCAGATCCGTCAGCCAGCCATGAGCAGCCGGATCCGTCATTTGCGCTGAGATCCATGAATCCGTCCAGCCCGCCAGATCCCATGAAGCTGCGTCCAGCCAGGATCCGCCAGAGCTGTCCAGCCAGGATCCGCCAGAACCGTCTAGCCAGGATCCGCCAGGCAGTCCAGCCAGATCCCATGGAGCCGTCCAGCCAGAGGATCCGCACCGTCCAGCCAGATCATGAGACTCCCAGCCAGGATCCGCCCAGAGCCGTCCAGCCAGGATCCGCCAGAGCCGTTCCAGCCTGGATCCGCCAGAGCCGTCCCGCCAGGATCCGCCAACCGTTCTCGCCAGGATCCGCCAGAGCCGTCCCGCCGGGATCCGAGCAGCCAGCCAGGATCAGCCATCCCTGATCAGGTACTGCCCCTTAGTCGGTACTGCCCCGTAGTCCGGTACGCCCCCCATAATCCAGTGGGGTTTGGATTGGGGGTGGTCATGAGGAAGGAAATACGGCGGTTAGTGACTAAGGTGGGGTGGGGACCACGACCTGGGCCGACCGCCACCAGACAACCCCACCCAACCCTCCCTGTATGCTGGTGCGCCCAGGTCGCACCTTTAGGTATTGAAACACTCTGGCTCTACGGACCTTGATATTTGAGCCAGGGTTGTTTAGTTTCATTGTTTGGGTGTATTTCTATGTTGGGGATTTCTGGTTGTGCATTTTCTATGTTTGGTTAATTGTTCTTGATTATCGTATGACTCCCAATCGGAGGTAACGAGTGTCAGCTGTCGCTCGTTATCTCTGATTGGGCTCCCTCTTATACTGTGTGAGTTCACTTTGTGTTGTGGGTTATTGTTCTTTATTCGCATTATATATTCCATATTACGGATCGTCATTTGTTGTTTTCTTCGTGAAGTTGCTTTAAGTTTAATAAAGTCATCTGTTCCTCATAACGCTACGCATTGGTCTCCTCCTTCAGACGATCGTGACGGGACCTGACATAAATTGTGTTTGAATATTATATAGATGAAGAAAAATGTAATCATGCTTTGAAATGTTTAAATCTTGTGGTAGAATTTAAATAAAACCTACACTCTTCACCCTGAATTGGCTATACTAGATCTTTTGTAAGTTGTCCAGACAGTCAATTTCATTTGGCTATTTCAGGGACTGAGATATGACTTCAAAGAAAATAAGTTGTGTTTGAAAAATCTCTAGTCCTTTTCTATTAAACGATCTCTTCTGGGAATGATAAACCCCTTCAATTTGATATACCATCTTCAGTTAATTCCCTCATTATTGATTCTTCATCATCCCTGTACATGACAGACTAACACCAACTAGGCTCTATGCACACTAACGTCTACCCCTATTCACCCAACTACATCTACACTAAACCACCAGGGCCAAATCCTAATTATTGCATAAATCTCCCATTGCCATCAATGCACAATTTATGTGAAAATTTCCCGAGAAAGCTAGGATTTGAAGTGAAATGTCACACCTCTCAACCGTAAAGTGCTTTATTTTCTTGACATGCATTTGATATAAAGAGACATAGAAAAACTGTAGGTTCTATTTACAGGTAGAAAACAATTATGGCATGATCACAGCCTTTCCAAATGGCGATATGTACAGCCACAACTGCATTGATATCCAATACTTCATCATGTGGATATGGGATCTGTATCCTTCATGATATCTGCTAGGAGGCAGCAGCGCTGTGCCAAGCTACTGTCCAAACTCCAAAGGCTGATCTAAAGTCAGGGTTTGCGGTGGCAATGGGCTTGTCCGAGGTCAATAGTTGTCCGTTGACTGATCTCAGGACAGTGTGGAGGAATCCTTCTCCAGGCCTCCGCACAGGCAGTTCTTGATCCAGCGTTGCTCCCACTGCTTCATGGCGTTGGTCTTGTTGGCGAGGCGGAGCATGGTCACACAGCCACACCTGAGGTAGAGAGAGAGGTAGAGAGAGAGGGAGAGAGAGAGAGAGAGAGAGAGAATAAATACTGAAAAAGGCTGAAAAAACAGAATTGGAAAATACAATCTTCAAAGTGTTGCTTGGACCAACAAAGGTTCTTAAAAAAGTTAAAGTTACATGTAGAGGATATAATGATGTTAATGTTAAGGTAGAAAATAGGGAAAGATGCAAGTGCTAGGGTAGGTGAAAGAGTAAGTGAGTGTCTGACCGGGTGCAGGCTTTGCTCTCCTCTGTGGGGCAGACTCCCATGTGAACTTAGATTATCCATCCTCTGGGCCCCTGGGCTCCTGGAAACACACGTGCACACCCACACATTTTAGCAAATGGGCTGTTACTTTTTCAACTTTACAGCAGGCTGAGCTTCATCTGACCTTTGACAACAAACAGTGATCCAATACAACTGTGTGTAGTGTGCTTTAGGTTTCGCCTCAACATAGTACAGTGTCACTTGAGCACTTTATCCCCAATGTAACCTAAAAAGTCTACCAGGTTCCCTAAAATACCCTTTTCTAAATGCCAGCTAGCCTTGTCCTGTAAGGTCTCACCTGGAGAAGATCTCCACCTGAGCGGTGGAGTTAACCGGCAGGCTGTAGGGTTTGCCAAACTGCAGCCGCCAGCCAGGTGCTTGCCTGCAGCTTGCAGATGATGCCGTCGTTGGCGGGCAGCCCGTCCATACAGGCCACTAGCAGCTGGCTGGGCAGCAGGCAGCACTCGTCTATCAGCGGCTCATCAGGCTCCTGGGAGTGGCCCTGGGCCCGAGCTGGAGACATTCATGGGTGAAGGCCAGGCACACATGCAGTGAGGAGGTCAAAAGTATTTGGACAGCAACACGTTTTGTTTGGAGCTCTGTACTCCAGCACTTTGGATTTGAAATGATACAATGACTATGAAGTTAACGTGCAACTGTCAGCTTTAATTTGAGGGTATATTTATCCATATCGGGTAACCGTTTAGAAATTACTTTTTGTACATGAATCCCCCATTTTAAACAAATATGTTTGGACGATTTACTTACAGTATGTGTATTCAAGTAGTGGTAGTATTTGGTCCCATATTCCCTGTACGCCAATACTACATCAGGCGTACTCTACAAACTTTTATTGGATGCATTTGCATTGCAAATGAATAGTAAATAATGTAGTGTATCATTTTTGGTCACTTTTATTATAAATAAAAAATATGTTTTACCCAACACGTATACATTAATGTGGATGCTACCATGTGATTATGGATAATCCTGAATGAATCTTGAATAATGATGAGTGGGAAAGTTACAGAGGCACAAAGATCATACCATCCAAGACCTTCTACCCTCTCACCATTACCAATAACAGGGGGTATGATATTTATAACTTTCTCACTCAACATTATTCACAATTCATTCATGATTATCTGTAATCCACATATTACCTATTTTATTCATATTTACAATAAAAGTACAATTCTTTGTTACCAATCATTTCTATTGGGCACAAAATAATCTAAACAACAAAAACAAACTACAAATGCATCCAACAAGTTTGTAGAGTCACAAATGATGTGAAATTCATTAATTGCTATTTGACTACTTTAATACAGTAAGTAGATTTGTCCAAATACTTTTGGATATTGAGCAAGGCTCCCTAACCCAGTTCCTAAATACTAGGGCTGATAATTTGGCCTAAAAATCATATCTCGATTTTTCAAATTCATGGGCAATTCCACATATATATCTTACTTTTTGTATATTTCTAAATAAGCTAGTTATACAATTAAAAAGTCAAACGCACTGCATTTCAACAGTCAGCAATAATCCCAACCCGAATTCAGGGCTTGTGAAATTATACCTAGGCTAAATATAAACCTTCCACAACCATAAAACCCACTAATAATTTAATTATTTTATCAAAATAGTTTAACCTGCTTTTGCAAAAAATCACTGATCTAGTTTTCAAGTCTTCCCTTTCTTTACAAATTTATCCAATCATTAATCACATTCACTAATATTCACTATCTTGCATACATTATGAAAATTAACACTCTCATAATCACCTCTAGCCTTTACTAAATCTTTCACTCAGCTAAAGTCCTACCAACTTTGAATCTATTGCTAAAAATGTCCAAATTTTATTTTTACTAACAAACCTTTCTGTCATCTCTGTTTGAACAGCATGCTAGCCTGTCCACTTTGTTCATATGTTGAAATCAAGTACCTAACTAATAAGAAGTTTGCCAATTCCTTATATAAATTTATTTTCCGAGCTCATTCACTTTTATAAAACATAGACTAGATGGCTAGTATTGCAGTCTGTGGCTAAAATTCTACTAGCAGTCCGTGGTATAATGCAGCACACAAAAACTAACATTCCATTTTCCAGAATCAATGTTCACTGTACCATTATCATACTCTCAGTTCCATTTACTACAACCATCATTTTTTAGGGGTTTTTATTAGTCTCAATTGTTCTTACGTCGCTTGCTCAGTTGGTTTGGAAAATTTTCTTTATCAAACTTTTAGTTTTTAATTACACACCTTGATGGGTTAGTTCCCCATGCCATATCATCCATGACCTCTACGAAGACAAGCGAGCACCTGTACTAATTGGCTATCTAGCTGCTCCCTAACCCTGTGTTCAAACATTACGGAAGTCTGTTGTCCTTTTTTCGTCACCATTTAATCTTGCAAACTGCTTCTTAAGTGTATATTTTTCTTTCTCGCTTTGAGAATAGGGCATATGTTGTTTAAGTTTATCTGTGATTATTGCATCTGATTTAGTTCTCTGTTAGTCTAATACTAACTAAAACAGAAGGCCCAAATGCTCCTAGATTTTAACTATGTTTAATTTGATGCTCCCATTTTATAAGGGTCTGTTCTTGGCGCCCAATTTGAGAAGTTGACATCAAGGGTTTTTTTTTGAGTCCTGGTAGGCTGCATCACCCACCTGGCCTGGGGATGTTCATTTCTGTCTTCCCCATAAATTGGTGGCGCCCCGCCCCTTGGCTCATCGTGCTCAAGCGACTCCTTGTGACAGACCGGGCACCCCTGCAAACTATTTCACGTCAGTCAACAATGTTTCCTCCGACACATTGGGGCGGCTGACATCCGGGCTAGCGAAGCAGTGTGATAAGAAGTAGCGCCGAAAATGTTTAGGGGGACCGCACTCCATCTCACCTCTCAAGAGCCCCCTGAGAGTTGCAGAGATAGCCAAGGGACCTAATCGGGAAAAACAGGGTAAAAGCGATTCTTGTATCCACCCTGACACGGATCACATCAGGGTCGGACCTGGTTTAAACTGAGATGGCAGACCCCTACTACGTCTTACTCAATTTATACTTTTTTTTTTTACTAACAAAAAAATAAAACCCTGTTCCATATAGGTTACTTTTCCTCTATTAAAGTAACATACTGTCTCAATCTTTTAGTATCCATACGATGGATTCTGTTTACCAAACCTCAAAACTTTAAAGCAAATTTGCTGCAATTCCACATTTTGCGTAAGTGGAAGAAATTTTTACAGTTTTGAGATATGATATCTGAGTGAGAGTGACAAAAAAAAATGGGGTTCCCCGTTCAGTAATTCAACCATGAATACTACAAGTGTAGATAGCTGGCTGCTACACTAACTTACCAATTAATTTATTTTTAGACATGGGCTAATGTGACTGTCACTGACACCAAGATAGGCTGCTGATGCACAACCAGATTTCCAAAGTCACCTAAATAAATAAAAATATAATATAATAATATTCATATATTTTGGTGAAATGATCCCGACCTACAAAGGGGGCCTCATGATTGCCCATCCCTCATAGACTATAACCAACAAGACAAACCCATAATACTGTTATAACCAAAGGTATCTGGCACATTTAACCCACACACACATGCATCACATATCATCCATCCTCCATCCTTTTCGTAGACCAGAGCTTGGTGCAGGCAGGCGAAAGCAGCGACATACTGTCCTGGTTGTCCGAGGTGCCGTGTAGATGGGCAGGCAGCCAAGCTTCCAGCAGGCCCCAGATCATCATCACCTTTCACTTGCATGCCCGGGCGCTCCGCAACCACTGATCTTGACACGGTTAATACCCACCCCTCTTAGCACCAACTCTGCATTCATCTACTTTCTTTCAATGCAATATCATATACTTTAATATCAATTAATAATTTTTTCTGATCCCATTTTTCTAAGCCTACGTGGTAGCTCGATTTAATGAAAATGTATGATGCAAATCCACATAAATGGTAGCACAGACCCACCTGATTGGGTAGGTTAGCCATCTTAGACACACTCTCCACCCATTGGATGAGGCTGCTGCAGGAGACTGGAGAGGGGGCCGTCTAGCACAAACTCCTCTGTCTTCCAGGTTGATCATCACCTTCTCGATATCTACGGGGGGGGGAGGGGTCAATCTCACCCAATCACTGAAGTCTTGAAATAAAGCGGCCCATAACTATAAGGTACTACTTCTTAATACGAGGTACAGCAATACAGCCTTAAGCCTACAGTTTCTATCTGTTCATCAATAACAACAGGTCACTATGTTCAACTCAGCTCGATTACAAACTGAATGAGTTCCACCTCACATTAAAGCTGCAATACGTTCCTTTTTGGGCGGCCACTTCCTAGAAATTTATAGTCTTTCTTTTCCATTTCTATGCTTTCGTTCTTACGTTTACTTTTTCAGTCTTTTACATTCGGTTTTTACACCATCTGAAAATACAATATTTCCTGGTTATTGAAAATATATTTCTGTGTTTATCGTTACAATGATTCTCTACACTATCTCATTTACCTGAATGTAGCAACCAGGAAATGGCAGACGATTTCTGCATATTGCCCTTTAAGTGAGGTTTATCCGCAGGATCTTTCTATTCATTGATTATACAGGTATAATGGTAATGATACTAATCCTCCCTCCAGTGTCAGTATTTTTGTTTCACATCTCTCCACCTATCGAACTCTTATTTCTGGCGTGTTGAGAAGTGGAGTTGATTTAGGGTGGCGCTCCAATGATAAGAAAGCTCTGGAAGTCGTCAGCTCTCGACCGCCCCGCCGATCTTACGAGGGGCTTCACTGCACTCGTGTCGAGCACCTACCCACACACTGTTTTAAAAACAAACACACACTTCCATCCTGTCATTTGTCGCACATTTCCAGTCTGTCAAACCTAATGCCATGCAGTGGGGATCCCTGATTGTTTTTAAATTCCTAATACCCACATTTGTCCAATAAAACATACACTACATGACCAAAAGTATATACACTTAAATCAAACATCTCATTTCCAAACTCATGGCCATTAATGTGGAGTTGGTCCCTCCTTTGCTGCTGTAACAGCCTCCACTCTTGACTGTGAGCCAGCCTAATGCAGCCCAACATCAGTGCCCGATCTCACTAATGCTCTTAGTCACCACAGCAATGTTACAGCATCCAGTGGAAAGCCTAAGAACATTGCTGTGGTGACTAAGTTTCAGGCTGCTGATGTTGAAGCGATACTTTCCATCCTCAATTCATCCCATGGTGTTTGATGAGGTTGAGGTCAGAGTTCTGTGTGCAGGCTTCAGTCAAGTTCTTCCCACACCCGGTCTCGACAAACCATTTCTGTATGACCTTGCTTTGTGCACAGGGGTATTGTCATGCTGAAACAAGAGGGCCTTCCCCAAGCCGGTTGCCACAAAGCTGGAAGCACAGAATCTTCTAGAATGTCATTGTATGCTGCTTAGTGTGGAATTTCCCTTCACTGGAACTAAGGGCCTGGCGAACCATGAAAAACAGACCCAGACCATTACTACTCCTCCACCAAAACTTTACAGTTGGTCCTATGCATTCGGGCAGGTAGCGTTCTTCTGCATCCGCCAAACCCCGTCCTCAACTGCGGAGATGGTGAGCGTGATTCATCACTCCAACACATTTCCACTGCTCCAGAGTCCAATGGCGGTGAGCTTAACACCACTCCAGCGGCCTTGGCATTGCATGGTGATCTTGGTATGCGGCGCTGCTGGTCCATGAAACCCATTTCATGAAGGTCCCGACGAACAGCTGGCGTTGCTTCTCAGAGGCAGGTTGAACTTCGTAGTGAGTGTTGCAACCGAGGACAGACAATTTTTACTCACTCCGAGCTTCAGCGGTCCTGTTCTGAGCTTGTGTGGTGTACCACTTGGCGGCTGACCCCGTTGTTGCTGCTAGAGATTTCCACTTCCTGACAACAGCACTTACAGTTAACTGGGGCAGCTCTAGCAACGAAATTCAACAAACTGACTTGTTGGAAAGGTGGCATCTATGAGGGTGCCACGTTGAAAATCACTGAGCTCTTCAGTAAGGCATTCTGTTTGTCTATAGGTTGCATGGCAATGTGCTCGATTTTATACACCACGTCAGCATGGGTGTGGCTGAAATAACCCGAATCCACTAGTTTGAAAGGGTGTCCACATACTTTTGTATATATAGTGTATATTTCAATTTCACTACGGTGCTTGCCCTACTGAACACGACCCTGGTCCACCTACCTGCTGCAGGGCTTGGTTCTGTCTCATGTACTCCTCA
>NW_025540095.1:0-9986 GCF_020615455.1 Coregonus clupeaformis | reverse complement strand
TGTTATGTATGCTAATTACGGCGTGCTGTCGTCGTCCATGCGTTGTTATGTTACGAGCAGTGTGCTGCGTTACGGATGAATGGGTTGTCAGAATGCGTAGTGTCATTAAACGACAGAGTGATGTTCAATGTAAACTGTGCGATTCTTCTTTTACAACTAGGCTAGATATAACATTGGCGGCCAGTGGCTGAATTCAGTTACATACACCATTCTGTAGTGCTGCTGTGAACCTCCAGTCCCATGAATAACTGGCTTGATAGTTTTAACACTTATTTAGAAGCTATGACTTTTTCTGCAATCTCCGACAAGCGGAGGACAGCACTTAACTCCGTCACTGCCTTGGTACAGAGGACAGAGGATTTTCAGAGCGCTTGGATCGGCTCCTACATTCCACTGCTGCAGTCAGCCTCTTACGAACCACTTCGCGGGAAAGAGCGAGGTGCTCCTCGGCGCTACCGCTCACGGAAGAACACCAACGGCCGGGTGAGTCCATTCAAGCTGCATTGGCTAATCTGAGGGATTTGGCTAGCTCTTGTAACTACGGGACACTTCCAGGACGAGATCATCAGGAATCAGTTGATAGAGGGGCGTTATGTGAAGGGACAAGGGAGAAACTGC
Source organism: Coregonus clupeaformis (assembly GCF_020615455.1). Classification (NCBI taxonomy): domain Eukaryota; kingdom Metazoa; phylum Chordata; class Actinopteri; order Salmoniformes; family Salmonidae; genus Coregonus; species Coregonus clupeaformis. The sequence goes on along the minus strand of NW_025540095.1, from coordinate 9,368 downwards.
TTTTGGAATCGGATAATTTACAACTAGATGAGCTATTAAAATACCTCCAGGTTGAGCGGCGTTGGAATGCTCTTCTATGCCCCAACAGACAGCTCTGCAGCATGCACTTTCGGCCCCCCAGCCATTCTCACACAGCAGCTTCAGCCGAGCAGGCGCACTACAGCGATCACCGCGCTGCACACGCCCTCCACGTCGATAGCTGCATATACGAACCACATGCCCGTGCAGCATACACAACAAACAAAAACAAACTAGCTGTAGCAACTGTGACTAGCTCTCACAATTCAAGGGCTTCAAACTGCCCAGCCGTAGAAATATACACGAACTGTTCAAAATACAATCGCTTTGACAAAGTACTTGTTCTCCTACTTCTAAGCTCCACCCAGAACAGCCTTGTTTCATCTCCTCTCCCAGCATACATGAACACCCTGGAAATCCGAACCGTCTCCACCAACCATGTGTCATTCAGGACATGCACACTGTGCAGCTGGGTGAGGTGGGTTTGCCTTTGCTGCTGGATACTGGCGCTGCCAGTGTTGATTTGCTCAACCTTGCCACTTACTACCAAGTTTTACAGTCACCTACCACTCCAACAGCCTCCACTGCCTGTGGCCGTGCAGTAGATCTAAGATAGACATTGTAGGCACCCTCAGGTCCCAGTACACTACGGCACCGACATCTGCCATCATTCACATTTCCATGTTGCAAAGCCCGGGGTGCCAACCTCCTGGGCCTCGACCTCTTCACAGGCTTGGGATTCACACTGAGAGATGACAGTGGGTCAGCTATCTCTGGAGTTACCTGCACATGGCAACAGAACTGGCCGACTCTGTTTGATGGGGCTGGGCTGCCTCACAGCCTTTACTCACAGGCCCCTAGTGAATCCGGAAGTGACCCCAGTCATGCAGCCCCTGCGGCGCATTCCCTTTGCACTGCGTGATGATGTCACACGTGATCTCCAGTCACAGTTGGATGCAGGCATCATTGAGCCAGTCAACGCTCCTGGATTTCAAACTTGGTCATTGCAACCAAAAATCCGGTGGAATCCGACCTGTGTGAATCTCCGTGCTGTGAACAAGGCCGTTGTCTGGATAAGTACCCCTTGCCTACAGCTGAGGAGCTACCGCGCAATTCCATGGCTCCGATCTTCTGACTTGACCTTCGTCAGGGTTATCTTCGGTACCCCTCCATGCAGCTAACAGAACCTCGGCCTTTGTCACACACGCTGGCGTGTTGATATGTACGCATGCCTTTTGAACTTAGCTCCGCCCCCAGCTGCTTCCAGAAGGTGATAGGCACCATCCTCGCTGCAGATACCTGGGGTGGCCCGGTCTATCTGATACATCGTGGTCCCACGGCCCTGACCTCCACATCCATGATTATCGACTCACAGAGTATTCCAGTGCTCTGCTGCGAACAACCTGACCCTGAGCGGTGGAAAGTGCACCTTTGCAGCTCCAGCCGTCAGTTTGTTGGGCTTCCGCCTGTGACCCCAAAGGCATTGCCCCACTCATGTCGAACATTGAAGCCGTCCCACCGGATCCCAACCACCTGCCTCAGCCTCTCAGGTGGCCTCATTCTTGGGCATTGACAGCTTACTACCTCCGGTTTCTACCCCACTTTCTCTCAGACCACAGCGCCCCTTAGCCAGCTCCTCCAAGACGGATGAGCCATGGGCTGGGCGGCAGCCCTGCTCAGGCGCGGTCCGCTCACTGAAGAGCCAGCTCACCCACAGCCCCAGTCTTGCTCACTTTGACCCGTCTGCCACACCATTGTCACATGTAGCGCCTCAGCTGGAGCACTAGGAGCTGTCCTCTCACAGCTGCAGATGGCATTGAGAGGCCCGTCGCCTTCGCCTCAGGGCCCTCGAGCCCCCACAGAACAACGGTACTCTGTGGGCGAGCGAGGAAGCACTGGCCTGTGTCTGGGCGTGCGAAGGTGGCACTCTACCTGTATGGCCGTCTGTTCACACTCCAACCACCACCATCCCTCACAACCTACTGTCAGCATCAGACTGGCCACAAGCCACTTCGGCTGCACAGATGGGCCACCGCCTCAGACAGTATGACTATCAGCTGAAGTTCACTCCAGGGGAGGGGATAGCGTGGTGGCAGACCTCTTCTCACGCTCCTTTAGCGCTCCTCTCCAACCGTCTTGCCAGACGACAACAGAAACAAGAGCTTGTACAAATGCTCTACGATCCTCTTCAGTCGATCGTCTCACTGGAGGAGCTGAAGCAAGCATCGGAACAGGATCCCACACTGTCTACCTCGCACCTACATACTGGATGGCCAGCACATGTGCCGGAAGAGCTGGCACTTTCGCCAGAGTGGTTTAACTTTCTTGCTGGGGAAGAAGTCTGTGTCTCTCGAGGGTTTTTGCACTGTGGTCCCGAGTGGCCTGCGTCGCGTGTTCTATCCATGGCGCACGAGGTCACTTGGGCATAGTCAAGGTCAAACGCGATGTTGAGACCTTGTGTGGTGGCCAGGCATCGACCCACTACATTGAAGCCCTGGTCAGGGATTGTACTGCATGCCTCCTCAGTGGGAAAACAGGACAGTCCGCCCCACCCCCTGCAGCCTCTCGCATGGCCGTCCCACCCCTGGGAGCATCCAACTGACATCTGTGGCGAGATCCATGACACATGATCCTCACCATCAGCCGCTTCCTGGTGGTGGTGTTGACCTCCACTCTAAGTGGCCAGAAGTGGTTCCTGTCGAACTGTCACAGCACAGGCCATCGTGGACATCCTGAACAGCCTGTTCTGTGTGGGGCCTGCCCCTCTCACCCTTACCACGGACAATGGGCCCCCAGCTAACCTCTGCGAGTTCTCCTCATATCTCAGCAACAAGGGAATCAAACACATCCGCTGGCTTACTACAACCCACAAGCTAACGCGCGGAGGGGTGGCCTTCAACCAAACGCTGAAAACGGCATCAGAGCGCACCTGGTCCAGGGTGCACGTTCCAAACTGCTTTGAATCACGCTAATGCACTACAGAGCAAGCAAACACACAACAGCACAGATCTCCCGGCATCCCTCATGCTAGGTCGTGAGATGAACTGCCACTGACAGACTCAGAACACAGAGAGTAGCAGAACCGGCGACTAGGCGCACCCCAAGAACAGCAGGCAGTGACCAGGCACCAAAGAGCAATGAACAGCGTTTTGACAAGGCACACAGGGTGAAGTTCGATCATTCCAAGTGTCAGACTGGTCGCGCGGCCCTCAGCGGTGCAACAAAATGGCCTCATTCTGGTCGGACCCCTTGCAGGTCAGTGATCGACAGCACAGGGCCCGCCACATTCATGATGAGCAATGGATCACGCTGTTACGCCAGCCGCCTCAGAAAAAATCCTGCCCCTCAAGAGACATGAAGGCACACAAAACAGACATGCAGGCCAGAGGCCACCGATGGACCTCCTCCACCACTACCACCTGAGCCCCAGCCTCTGTAGGTTCCCCAAGAGGCCAGAGCCACAGGCGTGACGGTGGAGGAAAGGCCTATGCGGGCACGGAGCTCCGCCCTGCTTATCTGGGGGACTACTTAACCTCTTTTCATTCTTAGGCTCCGTTGGAGTGTCTTAGTCAACCTCAGGTTAATGACTTGTCACGGTTCCCTCAGACAGAACCCAGAAGCCCAGACCAGGACAAGGAGAGTTGAACGAAGGTGAGGGTTTATTACAGATTCAAAAAGGTGCAGAATAGTCCAGGGACAGAAGCGGGCGGGCGTGGATGAGTTGTTGAGGGTGCAGTTGTTGGTCCAGAAGTGATGGCTTCGGCAGCGCCGACCATCAGGCAGAGTAAGGGTGAAGGTTCCGGACCAGTGACTGCAGATGGAACAAAAACGGAGGTAAGTAACCAAAAACCAACAAGGTACCGAAAACTACAAAACTAACGCTAGACGCTCTAGGACTGATACTCTGACAAAACCTACTGTTCATGGCTAACGATCCGGCAGGAACTGGATGTTCGTCCAGAGCCTAAGAAGGGTGATGATCAAGGACCAGGTGTGCAGATTGCTGATGGGATGCAGGTGCGGAAAACAAGAGCGCTCCCGGAGCGTTCCCGAACCCTCGGGAAACTGGAGATTGCGAACAGAAAAACTAGTCACCAGACAGGACCCGACTCAGACAGCCGGGATCGTTCACAGTACCCCCACTCCACGACCGCCATCCGGGCGGACTCCCGGAGCGCTCAGGATGGAGCGGTAGAAGTCACTGATGAGGTCCGCATCTAGGACCTGTGCGCCGCGAATCCAACTCCTCTCCTCAGGGCCATACCCCTCCCAGTCCCACGAGATACTGGAAACCCCGGCCCCGCCGTCTGGAATCCCATGATGCGCCTTTCCCGTGTGGCAGGACCCACCTCCGATCATCCGAGGAGGAGGAGGAGGAGGCGGAGGAGGCAACAGAGGACTGAGGAAGACAGGCTTGAGGCAGGAGACATGAAAGGTGGGATGGACTCGCGTGTCCTCGGTAGTTCTTGAGTCGAACTCGCCACCTGGATTTCGATCACCTTCTCCACTGCACAAACGGACCAATGAACTTGTAACAACTTCCTAGACTCAGTCCGTAACGGAAGATCCCGTGGTGGCCAACCAAACCCCTATCTCCGATGGTATAGGTGGGAGCGGGATCTGCGAGATTCCGCCTGGAGCTGATACCGGTCCGGAAACTCTAAGGAGTGCCTTTCTGGCCCGATGCCAGGTCCGGTGGCAACGACGAATATGGGCCTGAACAGAAGGCACTGGAGAGCTCCTTCTCCTGAGAAGGAAACAGGGGAGGTTGGTAGCCATACAGGCACTGGAAGGGAGACATCCCAGTGGCAGATGTAGGAAGAGTATTGTGGGCATACTCAACCCAAGGCAACTGAGAGACCCAGGAGGTGGGGGTTGGAAGAGACCAGACAGCGTAGCGTGATTCCATCTTCTGGTTGGCTCTCTCCGCCCCTGACCATTGGATTGGGGGGTGAAACCAGATGTGAGACTGACTGTAGCTCCAATGGCCAAACAGAAGGACTTCCAGACAGCAGAGGTAAACTGAGGGCCACGGTCGGAAACGATATCATTGGGCAAACCGTGGACCCTGAAAACCTCCTAACCAGGATCTCGGACGTCTCCCGAGGCAGAGGAAGCTTGGCAATGGCACAAAGTGGGCGAACTTGCTGAATCTGTCCACGATAGTCAGAACGACCGTGTTCCCCTCAGAAGCGGGCAACCCAGTGACGAAGTCCAGGGCCAGATGCGACCATGGTCGCGGGGGGAATAGGAAGGGGGTGAAGTAGTCCAGAGCTGGGCCGAGATTGGTACTCTTATTCTGCGCACACACTGGACAGGCAGCAACAAACCCCGAGTATCCTCGGCCATGGCAGGCCACCAAAACGTCTGCGAAGAAACGCCATTGTCCGAGCCACGCCAGGGTGACAAGCCATCTTGCTGGCGTGGGACCATTTGAGGACAGCCGAGACGAACCGACTCAGGCACAAACAACCGACCGGGTGGACCGTTACCGGGACCGGGCTGAGTCCGAAGGGCCGCCAGCACCTCCTCCTCAATCTTCCACATAACTGCTCCCATGACAGCAGTTCGGGAGAAATTGTCTCAGTCTTGGACCCACTCTCCTCCGTCTTGGAGAACATCCGGGACAAGGCGTCCGCCTCGTTCTTAGATCCAGGTCGAACGTCAGGAAAACTTGAATCGTCCGAAAAACAACGCCCACCTGGCCTGACGGGAGTTGAGACGTTTAGCCGATTGCACGTAGGCAAGATTCTTGTGGTCAGTCCAGACAATAAACGGTTGCTCCGCCTCCAACCACAGTGGCGCCACTCCTCCAAGGCAAGTTTCACCGCGAGAAGCTCCCCGGTTACCCACATCGTAATTCCTCTCCGCAGGCGAAAGGCGACGAGAGTAGTAGGCGCAGGGATGGAGTTTACTGTCCGTGGAGCATCGCTCGCGACAGGATGGCGCCAACTCCCACATCAGACGCGTCCCATTCAACGACGAACTGACGGGCCGTGTCCGGTTGAGAGAATCGGTGCGTTGGTGAATCGCCTCTTCAAATCCAGAACGCACGATCCGCCTCCGGATTCCACTTGAAGGTCCTGATACTGGAAGTCAAGGCAAGTTAATGGAGCGGCCATACGGCTGTAATCCCCGGATGAATCTGCGGTAGAAATTGCAAAACCCCAAAAATCTGGAGCTGCAATCTCGTACCGGGCTGAGCCCATTCCAGAACCGCTCTAACCTTCTCCTGGTCCATCCTAATCTCTCCCCTGGAGATGATGTACCCGAGAAAGGATGTCGTGTGGGCGTGAAACTCGCACTTCTCGGCCTTCACGAACAGGCGATTCTCCAACAATCGCTGCAGAACCTGCCGGACATGCTGGACCGTGGGTCGGAAGGTTCCTTCGAGAAGATCAGAATGTCATCCCGGTAAACAAACACAAAGAGACCGATCATTATCTCTCAGGACGTCCGTTCACCATACTCTGGAATACCGCTGGAGCATTGGTCAGTCCAAACGGCATCACCTGATACTCGGTGACCCATCGGTGTGTATGAAACCCGTCAACCACTCGTCCCCCCTCTCTGATCCGACCAGGTGATACGCATGCGTAGGTCTAGCGCTTGGTGAACACCGTAGCACCCTGTAAGGAGTCGAAGGCAGAACTCATCAAGGGCAGGGATACTTGTTCTTGACCGTGATGTCATTCAACCCCGATAATCAATACACGGTCGAAGAGAGCCATCCTTCTTACCCACAAAGAAGAATCCTGCCCCAGGGGGGATGACGAGGACGAACGAGACCAGCAGCTAGGGGACTCCTTGATGTAGGTCTCCAACGCCTCACGTTCAGGTCGGGGAGATACTGTATAACTTTCCCTTGGGGTAGACAGCTCCAGGGACCAGGTTGATGGCACAATCATTATGGTCGGTGGGGAGGAAGTGACAGAGCCTTCTGCTTACTGAAAACTTCCCCAAATCGTGATATGTCTCGGGAACCAGGGACAAATCTGGGGGGTTTTAGCCTCAATCACCTGACTGGGAACCGAATGGGGGCAGGCAGTCTTGAGACAGTTAGCATGACAATCAAGGCTCCAACTCGTTACCTTGCCCGTCACCCAATCGAGTGGGATTGTGTTCCTTCAGCCAGGGGTATCCAAGGACCAGAGGAACATGGGAAGACGGCAGAATGAAGAATGAAATCATCTCAGAATGATTCCCCGACAACCGCATCTTAACCGGTTCAGTCCTCATCGTGATACGTGCCAGACTACTGCCGTTCAGAGTGGTTGCTCAATGGCTTCCGGCAATTGCTCCTTGGAAAGCCCCAGCTGTTCCACCAACTCGGCATCAAGAAAGCTTCCATCGGCACCTGAATCGACAAAAGCGTTAAGCGCTAAGCTCTGATTCCTGTTCACAAGGGTAGCCGGGAAACCGGGGTCTGACAGAGGTACTGAGAGGTTGAAACTGGCTCGCTAACAGTCCTCCCAACTTTAGCGAGCCGGGCAGTTTGACGACCGCCGGGAACAAGTGGAGATGTAATGTCCCGAGCGACCACAGAAGAGGCAGCAGTTGGTCTTACGTCTATGTTGACGCTCCTCCTTGGTTAACCCGTGCCGCCCCACTTGCATGGGTTCAGAATCGGAAGAGAGGTCCTCTCCACTAATCCTTTGTGGTGGAGAATGATCGACGTGTTCTGGGTCCACCACCCGACCCCGACTGGGAACTGAGAAGCTGATCGATTGGTAATGGGACCCCATTGCTTCTCCTCCTTCGCTCTCGGACTCGATTATCCACCCGGAATAGACAAGGCTACCAAGCTGTCCAGGTCACTAGGCTCCGGATAAGAGATCAACTCATCCTTGAGCTGCTCCGACAGACCCTGGTAAAGGCCGCTTGCAAAGACTCCTCGTTCCACCCACTCTCCACAGCCAACGTCTTGAACTTCGATCACGAAGTCGGCCACGCTGCGAGTTCCTTGGTGAAGAGAAAACAGGCGCCTAGCTGCGTCCCTCCCTCGGACGGAATGGTCGAAGAGCTTCCTCATCTCGGCCGTGAACCCCCTGGTATGAAGCCATGCAGGATCCTGTCGTTCCCAAACGGCTGAAGCCCACTCCAGCGCCAGACCACACAGCAACTCAATCACAAAGGCTATCCTAGCCTTGTCTGTGGCATAAGAGTAGGGCTGTAGATCGAACACTAATCCACACTGCATAAGGAAGGAACGGCATCTTCCCAGCTCCCCCTCATATTTATCCGTCAGCGTCGGGAACCTTGGGCTCACGGAGGGACACAACTCCAGAAGCGGCAGGCGAGATGGAGTGAAACCGCTAGTGGGTCCTCCACCGGACACTTTGGCGTTGGTTCTGGACCTCCGTCAGACCGGAAGAAAGGTTCGAACTGACAACGCGATCTCCTGTAGTACCCGTGCTATGATGGCCCAACATCTTCTCCTGCTGGGTAATGGCATGGCGAACAGAGTCCAGGTCCGCTGGGTTTCATTGTTACTGGCGGATCGTTCTGTCACGGTTCCCTCAGACAGAACCCAGAAGCAGACCAGGACAAGGGAGAGTTGAACGAAGGTGAGGGTTTATTACAGATTCAAAAAAGGTGCAGAATAATCCAGGGACAGAGCGGGCGGCGTGGATGAGTTGTTGAGGAAGTCGCAGTTGTTATCCAGTGATGGCTCGGCGGCCGCCGACTCATCAGGCAGAGGTACGGGTGAAGGTTCCGGACGACAGTGACTGCAGATGGGACAAAAACGGAGGTAAGTAAACCAAAACCAACAAGGTACAGAACAACAAAACTAACGCTAGACGCTCTAGGACTGATACTCTGACAAAACCTACTGTTCATGGCTAACCATCCGGAGGAACTGGATGTTCGGCCAGAGCCTAAGAAGGGTGATGATCAGGACCAGGTGTGCAGATTGCTGATGGGGATGCAGGTGCGAGAAAACAAGAGCGCTCCCCGAGCGTTCCCGAACCCTCGGGAAACTGGAGATTACGAACAGGGAAAACTAGTCACCAGACAGGACCCAGCCAGCCGGGATCGTTACAGGACGAGTTTGGAGAGTCCATCCGTTTAAGGGTTAATAGTTTATTTCTTACAGGTATCACTCTAGGTTCTTGCCCTATGGACATTTTATATGGTACCAGTCCCTGGTTTTGGAAAGCGGGAAATGTTATGTATGGTACGACGTTGCTGTCGTCGTACTGTACTGCAGTTGTTATGGTTTACGACAAATGAAGTTACGGATGAATGGGTTATCAGAATCCTTGGCACATGTCATTAAACGACAGAGTGATGTTCAATGTGAAACTGTGCAGATGTCCTGTTCTTTACAACTAGGCTAGATATAACAA
>NW_025540094.1:0-9991 GCF_020615455.1 Coregonus clupeaformis | reverse complement strand
GATTATCAAATACTTATGTCATGCAATAAAATCAAATTAATTACTTAAAATTCATACATTGTGATTTTCTGATTGTTTTAGATTCCCGTCTCTCACAGTTGAAGTGTACCTATGATTACATCCATGCTTTGTAAACAGAAAACCTGCAAAATCGGCAGTGTATCAAATGCCCATTCTCCCCACTGTATATACTTTTGGTGTGGTTTTCATTATGAGCACTTTGGTCTTCCAACCTCACTGCGTTGTTACCCAGTTTTTTTATCTGTCGTTTTTGTCTTTCACTTCTTTTCTTTGGTGCAAATAAATAAAACCTAAAACCTTCTATATCCATGAATTAATCCACTGCGCCACCAGGATGGCTCTAGCATGCCATGTTTTTAACTCATACAAAGCTGTTCATTTCAGTCTTAAAACAGACCCCATTTCAAATTAAATGTACTCATTAAGATCCAGGTGCTTATTGTGAATTAGTGACATACCACTTTAACACACGAGGATTTTGTTGGCGCTGAAACTTAATGTATAGGGTTTTTCAGCAACATTCTTTGAGCGTTACTAATGTTGTTTTCTTGTGATTTTTATGGAAAGTTGAGGAAAGCTGCAGAAAACATTGTGCTGAAGTCAGTGTGCATTTTTGGCACTCTTTAGATTTAGTCTTAGTCATTTACTAAATATAAATCTTAGTCACAATTGTCATTTAAATAATATTTATTATATAAAGCAATGAGCCATTTTAGTCACATCACATTTGTATTGCCTCAACATATAGACAATATAAATCCCACTGCCTTCCCAACATACAGTGCATTCGTAAAGTATTCTTATTTTCCACATTTTACATTATGTTAACAGCCCTGATAAAATTGATTAAATTGTTTTTTTTCTCTTGTCAATCTACACACAATACCCCATAACTGACAAAGCAAAAACCGGTCTTTAGAATTTTTCAGGTTTATTAAAACCAAAAAACTGAAATATCACATTTATATAATATTCAGACCATTTACTCAGTACTTTGATAGCTTGCAAGCAGCGATTACAGCCTCGAGTCTTCTTGGGTATGGCCTTCTGAAGCTTGGCACACCTGTGTTTTGGGAGTTTCTCCCATTCTTCTCTGCAGATGCTCTCCAAGCTCTGTCAGGTTGGATAGGAGCATTGTGGCTATTTTCAGAGTCTCAGAGATGTTAGATCAGGTTCAATCAGGCTCTGGCTGGGCCACTCAAAAGACAGTTGGAGACTTTTCCCAAAGCCACTCCTGCATTGTCTTGGCAACGGTGTTCACCACCACCATGCTTCACCGTAGAGATGTTGCTGAATTTCACTCCAGATGTACGCGCATTCAGGCCATCGAGTTCAATCTTGGTTTCATCAGGCAATAATATTTTTTCTCTGGTCTGAGAGTCCTTTAGTGCCTTTTTGGCAAACTCCAAGTGGGCTGTCATGCCTTTTACTGAGAGTGCTATTGTAGCCACTCTACCACCAAAGGCCTGATTGGTGGAATGCTGTAGAGATGGTTGTCCTTCTGAAATTCTCCCATCTCCATAGAACTCTAGGCTCTGTCAAGAGTAACCATCGGGTTCTTGGTCACCTCCTGACCAAGTCCCTTCTCCCCCTGATTACTCCAGTTTGGCGTGGCGGCCAGCTCTAGGATGAGTCTTGGTGGTTCAAAACTTCTTCCATTTAAGAATAGCCAGGAGGCCACTGTGTTCTTAGGGACCTTCAATGCTGCAGACATTTTTGGTACCCTTTAGATCTGTGCCTCACACAATCCTGTCTCGGAGCTCTACGGACAATTCCTTCACCTCATGTGGTCTCTGACATGCACTGTCAACTGTGGGGACCTTATATAGACAGAGTGTGTCCTTTCCAAATCATTCAATCAACTGAATTTACCACAAGTGACTCCATCAAGTTTAAAAACCATCTCAAGGATGATCAATGAACGCATATTACCTGGTCATGTAGATCTGTTAGCAAGGAGCCTAATTATTAAATTATTTTTAATACAAATTATCTTTTTTGCTTTATCATTATGGTATTGTGTGTAGATTATGAGGGAAAAAAAATTATTTAATCCATTTAGAATAAGGCTGTAACGTAACAAAAATGTAACGTGGAAAAGGGGAAGGGGTCTGAATAGTTTCAGATACAATGTATATACAGTATATATATATATATATGAATATAAACAGTATACTGTATAACCTGTATATAGATAGTTATAGCTGTCTAGCCTACCTCTTTCCAGGTAATACATTAAATCGTGTGTATTATATTTAGCTAATGAATAATGGTTTATTATAGCGTCAACTTATAGCCTTTGTCTCTTGTGCAGTACGCACCTGCGCTCCGCTGTGGCCTCTCTTCTTAAAAATTGCTCCTTAGCTCTTGTAAATGCTTTTTAAATATTATTATTTTCTTATACTAATGGACTAGTTGAAGAGGGATGCCAAGCTCGTTTGCTGAATATTAAATACAGCAGCCAATAAACTCACAAGGGATTTTGAAAGAAGAGAGAAAACGCACGATGGTGTTAGGCTATAGCAGTTATTTGTTCAGATCCATAAGCATTCAATCTTCGTGAAGAGAAGTGAACCTTTTGCATCTTATTCTAGTCCTATATTGTTCAAGCATGTGTTACAATGAAGAAGATATGACAATATACCCAAGCTGGCCTACCTATACCAAATCACTCAGTTCCCCTTCCAGGAAAATACAACATGACAATAACCGTCCAACCTGCGACCGGTGGTTCTTTATTTAAAAAAATGTACCCACCGCCTGATTCGGTCTTATGTAGCAATATTTGAAATTGTGTTTTTTTACATTGATAAAATGTAGACTCAGAGCTACAATTATATTCCATATATTGCAGTTTGAAACATGGTAAATATTCTGTTTTGAGGTTGATAAAACTTGTAACCCCCTTTTTAAAGAAAATGGCCCTTGAATGTTTTGGTACAGCTCTTCTTTGTCTACACCCATTCAGTATCGTTCACACCTTCTTGTTTTAGCCCCACCCATCTCCTTAAGGATTTCATGTGAGGCCATGTGCTAAACGAGTGGTAAAGTTTAGGTAGTAAACAACCAAAGATTTCAAGACTAAAAGTGGTGAAAGTATATGTACAATTAGGAAAAACTTCAGCTAAAAATACACTTTTTCTGGTCTTTGGCCTATATCCTAATCTACTTTGGTGCAGGTCATGTTGTTCTTCACATTACCGTCTCTGTATACACACACACATCAAAATAAAATCAGTTTATTTGTCACATGCCTGGGATACAGAAGTTGTAAACAGTTCCATGAAATGGTTACTTGCATATTTGCATAGTAGCAATATCAAAAATAGAATGTGTCCAGATAAAAATATCGTATAAATATTTTTATCACTATTTAACATGATGCTTATACAACACACTTGTCTAAATTGGTGGTCATGTAGAAAAGAAATGCTATAACCACTCTCCAGCCACATCTAGCTAAGTGGATGGGTCACTGTTGTCTAGACATATACACATTAGTAGTCACGCGGGTCCAGCTGTTTGCTCACCCCATACTGTGCTAATAACCAATCTGCAATCGCCCCTATTGTGATAAAGTGAAAATCTGAGCCGCACCCAACCAACCGCAAATATAGAAAATGCGCTCATAGGCTACAGTCAAAACTGCAGAGAGCGATTTTTGACATGGGGTTGATTCTGTTTTGCCTATTTTGCCTGCTTATAATTTCCGACATTTGGTAGGCTATTTGTTAGTCAACTTGTCTTTAATTAGATACATGTAGCTTCTCTTTGTCATTATATGTGCCCTAGAAGGCCAAACAAACCCATGTTTAACAGAATAATGTAATAGATTGATAGAATGCTTCAATCTATTTACATCAGTAACGTTTTCTCTGTCATCTTTGCATGAGCAAAAGACATTTTAGGGACTGGGAAAAAAAATACAATAAAAGCAAAAAAATTACGGCAAAAGATTTTCTGTACAAAATGTCCAAATGACATCAGTGTGACCGGTTGTAAGGAAAAATAATGCTGTGAAAACGAACCAACATGTTTCTGATAAGATTTCAGTTCGGCTTCGATGCATATTTTATGTGGTTGAAACACTATCAGCTTTTATTATGCTTTTATGATGAAGACAGCACAGATAGTATCTAACTGAGCATTGCATTCTCTCAAGATGCAGAAAGAAATCATATTTTACCACTCCTGTTCCCAAATTGATTTTCCTGCAGTGTTCATTTTATTGATAGAAATGCTTAATTCTGCAGGAGTTATTATTAAGCTATGCCCTATTCTGCAACTATATTACTAGAGAACATTGGTTATGTATTTATTACCCCAATGTCAATTTTCCAAGACATTAGACGGATAGTTTTTTTCCTCAAACTGCCTTAATTATTTCTCTTTTTATTTTTTATTAAATGACAGTTATGACAGAAGCCTGGTGTTTTTTTTTTTCTAGGTGTGAAAATATTTCCAACAAGTCCAGGGATAACCGGCTACACTGATAACTCGAGCTTGGTTCCCAGTTTTCTAAACCATCGCAAACCATCTTTAATTTTAGTGTCGCCATAATATTTGAATTGAGAAGTAGACAGGAAGTGATCGGCGGCGGTAGAAGACGTCCTAAATGCCCCCCAGCCTTCAGATGTGAGCTAAACAGCTAACTTGCACTTGATATTCGTTTTGGGCTATGAACCAGAAAGTAACTTGTTCCAAACGTTTAGCTCAGTTGTATGCTTTTGCGATCTATTAACAACAAGTGTTCATTAAATGATATTTTTATGATGCCTTTGGCGATGTTCGAATTCATTTCACAAAACACCTTATAAACAACCATTTCACTGTGAAAGTTATACATGTAAGCCCTTCATATATAGGCTATGCGCAGCACCCAGTTCATTAACAAATCAGTTCCCAGCTAGCACAGTGGATCTTGGCGATTCCGGCTGAGGAGTCGAGGCCACTAGGCTGAGAGTCAGACTCGGCCGGCGTCCTTGCCCAGTCTGCCTTTGACCATAGCCACTTATGGCTAGGATGCAGGATTGACGCGGCGATTCCGGTGTTAGATATCTGGCCCAAATGTATTACTTGAGGCTCGGGCGATTTGTCTACTCTCTGGCAGATGATTACATGGGCTGCTTTATATAATTAACATTTCATTATTTATGTATTTTTCCATAAATAGTAGTTTGAATAGAATTGATACGAAACAAACTAAATTCAGATTACAGCTTTGAAAGTCATTTCTTCCCATATTCCAGTATAGCTACTGGGTGAGTTTAAACATCCACAGTGACCACCACCTGCGCTCTGTAGATCTACTTCCTGTCTACCACCATGAGTTAATGAAGCGCTGCTATTCCAACTGTCATAAGCTGTCACTAGAGCTTAGACCATCAAGACGTAGGTCTTATGTTAAGATAAAAAACAATCTAGCCAGCTAATTATTTTGATTTTGTGACAGATTACTTTTAACGTTAGAACTATCTATGATATTTTGTTTGTATTTCTAATATTTCTTATCCAATTTGACATAAGTAACTGGATAATGTTTTAATAATATTCACATATATTAAAGGATTATTTTACTGCCGGCAAGTTACCAGTGTGAAAAGGCAGGTTGCGGTAACCCTAGCGTTAATTTATAGGACTGAGTAGGATATCACACATAAACAACTTAACGTTAAGGGATTTCCTAACATCGGCGGAGGCCAGTTTCATAATCCGTAGTCAGATTGTATTGTCTGTGATGTTAATTTACAGCAAACTGCTAACCAACCTCTACTGATTAATCCAGGTGAGTGTTACCTGAAAATTACATGTTTTTGAATGTTAATTGTAGTCCCTTTGACACCTAAATAGCTCTGCACTGTCTCCATTGCCAGCTAATTCCAGCAGTAGCCTCAGCTCTTCCTCCTGCAGCAATAGCTATTCAGCCAACAAAAAGGTGATTAAGGTTCCTAAGAATTAATGCAGAAGTAACTATATTGCCCTTTAGTAATTCAGTTAATCAATGTGTGTTTTAGAACTCCGGCCTCAACATTAGCATGTCAGAAATGACTGAGAAGTATTCAGAGTATAGCGTGACTTCAAGCATCATTTAGGTGTACTGCAAGCGTGTAGTTGCACATCTATCGGCCATGAGCAGTCTACACTTAATATAGAAAATGCTGCTGTTCCTCAGACATTGTATATGTCAATGAGGCCGCTGAGGAAATGTTGTTCAATGGTCAGGACTTTGAGGATGAACTGTTTGTGGATGCTTTGATGACACTGCAGGTGTAGGAGAAGGTGAAGGTCAGGGTGAGGTTGATGATGCTGAAGACGTTGATGAGGGTGATGATGCGAGGTGGTTTGATGAGGTTGAAATCCAGCGGACCATTTCAAAGGCTACTTGGTGAACTGGTCTCTTGAATTTGGAATAAAAGTTACGTTAACAGCCCTGCTTTCGATTCTGAGGTTCCATCATCCAACCTTGCCAAAATGCACGGACCCTCCTCCAATACCAACAGAGGCTACAGAGTTGACAGGGTTGCTGGTGGCACTTTTTTACTTTGGTATTCTAAGTTCTCCATCGGCACGCTTGATAAACTTTGGCACTCCAAATAGTATAAACAATACAACTCCATTTTGATGGGCTTCCTCTTTTCAAAAGCTATTCTATGCATCTGCCAGCCCATGTGGGACTGATGCAAGGATTTAACATTTAAAAGCCAAAAACTTCCTGATTGCACTTTTTGGTGAACATCTAAGCCAAATTCATTGGCAGCGAATCTAAAATATTTAGTGGAAGAAGCAAAACAATTACACATCTGGCTTTACGTTTAAAAAATAACTCTTCATTACAATTAGTTCAGTAATGTGTAGGCCCTGCCTGAGCTTTTCATCAAAAGCATCAAGTCACACACGGGCTATGCAGGGTGTGATAAATATACAGCATATGGTTTACATTTTCAGGTAGGATAACCCTTTCCTGAACTAATATGCCTAAAGCAGTTAGGAGCTTTAATGCAGTCAGATAGAACATCACAGGAACATCCCCACTAAGCAAACTTAGTTTTGGTATGGTAACAGCATTT
Organism: Coregonus clupeaformis; assembly: GCF_020615455.1. Classification (NCBI taxonomy): domain Eukaryota; kingdom Metazoa; phylum Chordata; class Actinopteri; order Salmoniformes; family Salmonidae; genus Coregonus; species Coregonus clupeaformis. Next base: position 2,903 of record NW_025540094.1, on the reverse strand, counting down.
CCCCATGACTACATGCACATCATATGTCTTGGGTGACAAGAGAAAACTGTTAGAGCTATGGAGTGGCAGGTAGCTTAGTGGGCTAGAGCGTTGTGCCAGTAACTGAAAGGTCGCTGGTTCTAATACGCCGACTAGGTGAAAAAATCTGTCGGCGTGCTTAAGCAAGGCACTTTACCTAATTGCTCACTAGATAGAGCGTCTGCTAAAATGAGTGGCAGCACTGGTCCACATCAATGCAGTTCATCATCTCAGGGGTTACTCAGTTGTCTCCAGAATCTACTTTCTCTAAAAAGCTATACTCCCTCTGAGTTTGCAAGAAAGTCTAGGGCTGTTGCTGAAAGACACAGGTGGAAGGCTACTGAATTCAGACAGTTTTTGTTATACACTGGGCCAGTTAATAACACCACCATTGTTTTGAGTGCACGGTGTGTACAATAATTTCATCTCCTTTCAGTTGCAATATCAGTTCTTGCTAGTCCTTCTCTATGTGTTCAGATGTGTACTTTGCTAAAACTTTGTAGAGCACTTTGGCCAGCTCTGTAGGAATACAAATTTGGTATACAGTGTGCATGGTCTTATACATCCCTAAGTGATGTTGAAACATTGCATGTCACCTTGATACTATCTCGAGGTTTTCCTTTTGAGAAGCAAAAAAAAAAAAAAAAAAAAAATAGTTAGAATTCCACACTTTCTGTGCAAGTTATAAGACGGATATCCAAGTTGAACATGACCTCTGATGGTTGCATTATATTTTCTTACCCTAAGTGAAAACATTTCCACAATGATGGTCCTATTCCTCAACATATTTACTGTCTGTATGAAATATGTCTAGCCAAATTCTGCATCAAGGTTGTCACTGGAGCAATTTAGTTCAATCTCATTTTGATTAAAGGGAAACCCTATGTTGTATATAATGAGTTCACTTCTGTCAAACTTTTTTGACTACCCAGTTCAATCATCACAGTTGAGTCTTCCTTCATCAGATATGTCTTTGAATCTGAAATGTGTCAAGGTAATAAAGCATTATGAAGTATAATATCTTGCCATTTAAAAACACATTTGTGGTATACCTTATTTGGTTGAAGGTTAACAGCTGCAATCTAACAGATATTGCCAATATTATATCTATTTTTACAAACATAATATATAAAACTGCTGCATTTGGTTGGATGCCAGAGCTGAGAAATAGTTTTTGTAAGTATTGGCAAATAGTTTGTATTAAATTAGTGGCCAATATATATTCACTTTAAAAACACTTTTGTATTTAGAATAGTTCATATATATATATATATATATATATATATTTAATATTGTCAATCTTTTAAATATGCATAATTTGTGTCTATGTAATAGGCCTACATCGTCTATCATATTGAAATAATGCAATCAAACCTGAGTCACACCAAGTCTCCAACTAACCTGGAAAAGTAAAACATGTCTAAAAAAAAACCATGACACAACTACACAATCACAGTGGGCTAAATGTGGGACATTCAGAATCAGTGAGGTTCAGCAGTTACAATCAACACCACAGCCTGCGTTTGGCTGGTCCAGCAGAGCCCTAGTCTTCTTAGGAACCATACTTTCAATACTACAAGTAATTGCATATTCATTTCTCAATTTACGCATGTTTCACATTGTGGACTTATATCCGTGGGGGAGGGGGGGAGACCCAGTTGTGCCCTTCATCATGGGTCCAGGATTAGCATGAACTACTGGTCCCATTATACATCCACAACCTGCTGAGGCCGGTGAACGTCACCACCTGACGAAACATGGGGGTTTGTTTGATGTGAACATCAGGTACACTAGAGGTGAATTAATCTTCTGTTTGCAGTCAGCTATTTATGTTGACGTACCTCCTACACAACAATATTATCTGCAATCTCACAATACATTAATATTCCTTACAGACACATCTGAAAGAGGAGCTAGCATTAAACCCTATGGCTGTGGTCCAATCTGATCTTCAGACTGAGGAGGAGGATAACCACCCACGCAAATATGAAGAGAAAGGGAAGTTATAACAACTATAACAAATATGGTTAAAAAAACCATTTCTCAGTGGATGCCTAAATATCCAACATATGTTTACGTCACTGAAATTCGTTCTTATGAGTTCAATCCTTATATTTTCACATCAGGGGCACAAATCATGAAGTATTCAGTGCCACTGAAAGTAGAGATGAGGAGCCATCGGAAAAGGTTCCCACACAGAGCCAGTCAAACACCTCTAAGGGTTTGCCACCTGCAGGTTATCAGACCTCCAGGACAGAGGAGACACCTGGGATTTCTGATAGGCCAGCAAGGTTAAGCAAACATTCAACAACATCAGCAGCCAGTGTGTGATCGCGGTTACATATAGAATTTGTATTATACCCCACACCAACATAAACGCTGTCTACCCCTGAAGTCTACAGTGGAGGGAAAAAAGAAATTTAGTCACCACCAATTGTGCAAGTTCTCCCACTTAAAAGATGAGAGTGCCTGTAATTTTCATCATAGGTACACGTCAACTACTTGACCCAGACAAATGTGAAAAAAAAATCGATAAAATCACATTGTAGGATTTTTAATGAATTTATTTGCAAATTATGGTGGGAAATAAGTATTTGGTCAATAACAAAAGTTTCTCAACACTTTGTTATATACCCTTTGTTAGGCAATACACAGGTCAAACGTTTTCTGTAAGTCTTCACGTTTCCACTGTTGCTGGTATTTTTGCCCATTCCTCCATGCAGATCTCCTCTAGAGCAGTGATGTTTTGGGGCTGTCGCTGGGCCTTACGGACTTTCAACTCCCTCCAAGATTTTCTATGGGGTTTGAGATCTGAACTGGCTGAGCCACTCCAGGACCTTGAAATGCTTCTTACAAAGCCACTCCTTCGTTGCCGGGCGTGTGTT
>NW_025540093.1:0-9996 GCF_020615455.1 Coregonus clupeaformis | reverse complement strand
AGCGACTTAGTATGCGCGCAATCATTTTAAATATGGGTGGTCCCGGAATCAAACCCACGTCCATTGAGCGGCTCCTGAAAAAATTCTCAGGGGGGCAATTTTTCTGATGATTTAGGTGACCTACACACATTTAAAAAAAGATATGTCCAGCAACAACATGAAGACAGGGGCAAGCATATAAGTCAATACTGATATACACATTACGTGTTCCGAAAGGCCCATGGTTGAATTGGAAATATGTGCACCTGAGCATAATTCCACAACAAGCAAGCAGGAGCTTTTGATAGAGGCTACTGAAAAACATTGATGCAAGTTATTGGTAATAAGAAATTTTTATAGACTTCCCATATTCTGCCCTCTTGTATAGATTTGTGAAAATGAACAGTGATAGACATTTTGCCTGAAAACAGAATTTGAAAATAATTTATAGAAAAAGGTAAACACAGCTATCTGTATAGCTTTGTAAAAATGAACAACCATATTCTGGCCAATTGTATAGATTTGTAAATATGAACAACCATATTCTGGCCAATTGTATAGATTTGTAAAAATGAATATGAATGGATTTTTTTTATTTTTATTTACTTTAAAAAAAATGAAAAATAACTATTTTAAACAACATCAACTGTGAACTGATTTGGCCGTGTGTGTGTTAAAGAGACAGACAGGGAGGGACAAAGAGAGAGAGAGGCTACATTACTTGTACTGAAACTGTTCCAGCTTGCTGCATGATCAAATTCAGCTGAGTGCGCATAGCAAGCACTGTAATGGGCATTCTTGAAATGCTCACGCACATTTTGCTGCACACCAGCCTTCTCTCCCCTCATCACACTGGCTCCACTTCGGGAAGCTTGCGCAATGAGTTGACTTCTCGCCAGGGCCGCCAAAGACCTGCTCAGTCTCTCCAAAAGCACACTGGCGATTGGAGACTGAGGTTGATTCCGGAGATGGGAAGGAACTCAAAAAAGCTTTGCTCCTGCACTTTGTGGTTGCTATCTATGTACCCCAGCACAAGCACCAGCTGTGTCTGTGTAGAAACGCCCGTTGGGCCGGCTTGGATAGCTACCGCTCCGCCGACTTCACCTCCTCCACAATATGTTCCTCATGACCGCTAGCATACACTCCAGTAGCTCGCTTTGAATGGTCTTTGATGTCCCTTGAAAACTTTAGCATTTTTAGATGGTCATCAAACACCTCACCTAATTGTGCCACAAAGTTGAGCAAGTCCAAGAAAAAATACCAGGGTTGGTGGAAGCCCTCAGTTTCATCTTTGCCTCGCAAAGCTAGCCATCTTGACAGTAGTACGTGAATTGATTGATGCTGCTACTCCGCTTCTTTTCTTAGTTAGTGTTACATTTACATTTTACATTTTAGTCATTTGAGCAGACGCCTTACCCAGAGCGAACTTACAGGAGCACTTAGGCTTAATGCCTTGCTCACAAGGGCACATTAATCGCCATTTAGCAGACGCTTTAGCCAGAGCGACCCACAAATTGGTGCGCTCACTCCTATAGCCAGTGGGATAACCACTTTACAATTTGGGGGTAGAAGGATTACTTTATCCTATCCCAGGTATTTTAAAGAGGTGGGGTTTCAAATGTCCCCGGAAGGTGGTGAGTGACTCGGTGTCCTAGGCGTCGTGGAGGGAGCTGAGTCCCACCATTGGGGTGCCAGAGCAGCGAACAGTTCTGACTGGGCTGAGCGGGAACCGTGCTTCCGCAGAGGAAGGGAGCCAGCAGGGGCCGGAGGTGGATGAACGCAATGCCCCCGCTTTGGGTGTAGGGACTGATCGGAGCCTGGGAAGGTAAGAGGTGCCGCTCCCCTCACTGCTCCACAGGCAGTAAGCACCATGGTCTTGTAGCGGATGCGAGCCTCAACTGGAAGCCAGTGGAGTGTAGCGGAGGAGGGGGGTACGTGAGAGAACTTGGGAAGGTTGAACACCAACGGGCAAGTGCGGCATTCTGGATGAGTTGTAGGGGTTTAATGGCACAGGCAGGGAGGCCAGCCAACAGCGAGTTGCAGATAGTCCAGCCGGGAGATGACAAGTGCCTGGAATAGGACCCGAGCCGCTCCTGTGTAAGGCAGGGCCGACCCGAATGTTGTAGAGCATGAACCTGCAGGAGAGCCGGGTCACCGCCTTGATGTTGGCGGAGAACGACAGGGTGGTGTCCAGGGTCACGCCTAGCTCGATTCGCACTCCGGGAGGAGGACACAGCGGAGTGTGTCCTCCTCCCAGAGTGCGAAGAGCCTAACCATGTTCATGGTTACTTATGTTACGTATGACGTAAAGCGGCCGGTAAGTGCAAGCCCTCCCGGAACCCATAGAGATTGTGTTGAAAGCTCTGATATTTGAAAAAAAGATTTTACATGAGAGTTATGAGAGACTCCTGGGCGACTCTCAACCTGGACTGAAATGCTCCAAAAGGGGCGGGGCCATTTGAAGCACGACTTTAGCCTGATTGGACATTTAGTGGGCAGATCAGACGCCCAGATTAGAACACTGATAACTACTGTTGCCGTGATATAATTGATTAGAAAAAAATCCCTTTTTTCGTTTGCAGTGCAGGCGCCCATTCGCCTAATGAACACACCGCCCTGCCCACTACCCTGGCATTACAAGTGCCATGCTCTACCAACTGAGCTTCAAAGGACCACAAACTTTGCTGAAGGCAGAACAAGAAGGCCATTTAGTTGAATAATGTACAATGAAATTTAGTTTTTCCTAACCTCAAGGGTACTTTTGTTTTTTCTAGGACTACACAGCTGATTCAAATAATCAAAGCTTGATGATGAGTTCATTATTTTGAATCAGCTGTGTAGTGCTAGGGCAAAAATCGTGCGACTCTTTGGGGTCCCCAGGACCGAGTTTGAGAAAAGCTGCTGTAGTTAACGGGGGATATAAATGTGTACACTGTAGTTGAATGGGGGATATGTTTATTCAGGGTACAGGTCAAATGTTTTTTCTCAAGTTATGCAAGTCATGCAAATACTGTAGTATGGAAGAACAATAAACATCCTTTATCCCATCATATTCTTCTGATATGTACTTTGAAATCAAATATGCCCTTTTGTTGGAGATTGCTATGTTTGTTTGCTTTGTCATTCGAAGATAAAAAATGTTTGGCAACGTTGAAATGTAACTAGTCTGAATGAATTGCATGGTAGGAGGTATTAGGTGCACCATACCTGTTTGTGAGCATGGTCGTAAGAGTTGATGTGGTTGTCAAACTCCTGATGCTTGTAGTACTGCTTGTCACAAGCTCACAGTAGAAGTGTAGCCTTCAGGTCCTCAAGGGCCTCAGTGATAGTCCTCTCCTTCTGTGAGTAATCCTGGTCAGGGAAAATTGAGAAAAATATTAAATTCAATTATATGTATCACTAGCTAGGTTTCAATTCAATTTACTATAGATTTTCGAGTGAATATTAAAAACTCTGCATAAAATAATGTGCACATTTTCCATCAAAGGATAAGTCTGTGCGTGATGGCGTAGTGCACATTAGGGAAATATTGTTTGCAATTAAATTTAATGTACCAAATGACAAATACAAGTTAAATGGGTTTCCACCGTATTTTCAACTCTACTGATGATGTTGTTACAAACTGAAACGTTATATAGCAAAATGTGCACACTCTGGTCTTGCCGCACGTGCGCTTTAGCCAACAGCCCGCAGATACAGTGCGGGCAGGCTACGAGCACATTATGAGATTATTAGGAGATCAAAATTTACACAACAGTTACCCGGAGGAAAATGTGGGGGAGGGTCACGCTTTTTTCAATATCAGTCAGGGGGAGGGTTTAGTATTTTTTTTACATTTAGTCTAGGGGAGGGTCATGTAATTTGTAATCGATTAAAATGTCATATTGCTCAGGGTTTGAGAATTAGTTGCTTAATATAGTATCTCATGTGGTGCCCTGATGATGCCCCTCATCCCCTGATTCTCTGCTGGGCGCTCAATATAAGTGTGCCTAGTGTGGTCCCGATAAAATGATCCATAGCCTATACTATAGGCTATACAAAGAGCATACTCGGAGAGGCACAGGGCAAAGTTAGACTTCCAAGAAAATGTACTTATTTTCCCAGTTTGCACTGCTGGGATGGTGTATATAAAACTAGGCTACCCTGCATTACACTCTGCAATGGAGAGGCGTTCCCAATCATGAGCCCTGGCCCGCCCTGCTCTTGCTGGGATGTAAACCCTTATGTACTGCCTAACCAATGACTGTGCTTCCAGTGGCACTTCAGGAGGCGAGTCAATTTGTCAAAAAAATGCAATATCTGTGTGCGCAAAAGGACTAGGCCTACTGATGTCCTGTTCAGTTTTAGAGGGAGAGCATGAAGATGAGAAGGAGAGACCGGAGGTAAGTTTAATAATGCTAACGGCTATAATTGATTTGAATAAAACAATATGTTTCGCTGCCCATAATGAAGCTATTTTTTCAGAGTTATTGATTTCACAATAAGCCATATCGAGTAACGCACATTACTAAGTGAAGCTGCAGGCTGGCGGAGATGGACAGCGATGGGTGCTGAAAGTAGCTAATTCCGAGAAGGCCTAATTCATTTAAACAGTCTACATTTGAATTTGACTTTAGGCTACTAACAACAAGAGGTCTTTAGTAGGTTGGGAGTCTATTTATTCTGTAGGCACCAAATAGGTCACATTTTATATTTGCATGTTTCCAATTCATGATGCATTTCTGTTGTATGTGTGTTTGCCATTAATCCCTGTCAAGTGAGTGAACCCCTTCTACAGGCCAATGGAGAATAGGGCATGCATGCTCCAAGGCCTACTGGGAGTGACTGGAATGGCAGCACACAGTCTTTTGACCATACCAGACCATGTTTACCATGCTGTTTGTTTCTTTAGTTTAATGATCAGAATTTATTTAGGTAGAATTCACGTAATACATTTTTGTATCCAGAAGAGTGGACAAACACATGTATTAATATTTTTCAACTTGAATCAAACTCTGGACACTGGATTTGTATGTGTCAAGACTAACATTTCACCACTCTCCATTGTGACTAAAGGATTAGAATGGAAATTGTATTGGGACAATTATATTGGACAATTTAACCACTACAATTTCTATTTAAGAAATAAGTGGTAGTCCTACCTGTTTCACTGAAAAAATGATAGTCTATTATCCATAGATTTTGTCAGCCAATTCATTCAGTCACCCAGTATTTTACAAATGTTCCATCCTGAGAAAAAATCACTTTTCTCCTGGGTAACCTGGTATTTCCCACAGAAAACTGGAAGTGTCATTCAAACACATAAATATGTCTGGATTTGATTAGAGCTTTGATCGGCATAAAAATTCAACCCTGATGCTACCTGAGCCTGATGAGCCACACATTAAATACGCTTTTATGAGCTCCTACTTTAAAGACATTTTATGAGCCCGAAGCCCAAAAAGCCAAATGTTTGTCCCTTATCCAAACATAGGCTAAACATTACGCACTACAGAAAAAACATAAAAGCCCACTGATGTAGCTATACTCTTTTGCGTAAATAAATGAAACAAGCTCCAGTAGGCTAATCTTTTTGAGTGTGGATTGTATTACTATTGTATTGTATTATATGGGTGGAATTACGCACCTGCTCAAACCATAAAGCTGGAAGAGAACATGGCGATGCTGGTGCAGGACATGCGGCCTACAAAGATATATAGCAGCTATCTTAGCATATTAGCTAACCCCTTTCCCTAACCTTAACCCTTTAACCTAACTCCTAACCTTAACTCCTAACCCCCTACCAGCTTAACGTTAGCCAGTAAAAAGCAACCCTAGCATTAGCCACCTAGCCAATGTTAGCCACAAATAAATTGCAATTGGCAAACATATCACACGCGGTGCAAATTTGTAAATATTATCCTTTTTGCATATTGTTAAAATTGCAATTCTCATATCATACCTAAATGGATGATGGAAATCCACAAATTAATACATAACATAACATAATAAATGGAGTGTCGCTTGGTTTGACGTACAGAATAAGACGAAATGCTCTGAGACAAAGGTTGGTCGGCCATGATTAAGAGCTTTGCTGAATGTGTCTATGTGTTGTTCATTGATGACCTGGTGATGACTCATTTTGGAAAACCATGTCTGCTCTGGACAGCACCAAAACAGTAAATCAATCAGCTTTCTCCCGCCACACGCTTACAGTTGAGGTCAGAAGTTTATATACACCTTAGCCAAATACATTTAAAACTGGCAAGCTTTTCACAATTCCTGAATTTAATCCTAGTAAAAATTCCCTGTCTTAAGTCAGTTAGGATCACCACTTTATTTTAAGAATGTGGGAAATATCAGTATAATAATAGAGAGAAATGATTTATTTAAGCTTTTATTTCTTTCATCACATTCCAGTGGGTCAGAAGTTTACATACACTCAATTAGTATATGGTAGCATTGCCTTTTAAATTGTTTAACTTGGGTCAAACATTTCTGGGTAGCCTTCCACAAGCTTCCCACAATAAGTTGGGTGAATTTTGGCCACATTCCTCCTGACAGAGCTCCTTGCTCGCACATGCTTTTTTAATTCTGCCCACTATTGGATTGTGGTCAGGGCTTTGTGATGGCCACTCCAATACCTTGATTTGTTGTCCTTAGCCATTTTGCCACAACTTTGGAAGTATGCTTGCAGGTCATTGTCCATTGGGAAGACCCATTTGCAACAAGCTTTAACTTCCGACTGATGTCTTGAGATGTTGCCTCAATATATCCACATAATTTTCTTCCTCATGATGCCATCTATTTTGTGAAGTGCACCAGTCCCTCCCAGCAAAATCACCCAAAGCATGATGCTGCCAACCCCGTGCTTCACGTGTTGGGATGGTGTTCTTCGGCTTGCAAGCAACCCCTTTTTCCTCCAAACATAACGATGGTCATTATGGCCAAACAGTTATATTTTTTGTTTCATCAGACCAGAGAGACATTTCTCCAAAAAGTACGATTTTGTCCCTATGTACAGCTGCAAACCGTAGTCTGGCTTTTTTATGGCGGTTTTGGAGCAGTGGCTTCTTCCTTGCTGAGCAGCCTTTCAGGTTATGTTCGCACATAGGACTCGGTTTTATTGTGTGGATATAGATACTTTGTACTGTTTCTCCAGCATCTTGACATGGTCCTTTGCTGTTGTTTGGGATTGATTTGCACTTTTCGCACCAAAGTTCGTTCATCTCTAGGAGACAGAACCTCCTTCCTGAGCGGTATGACGGCTGCGTGGTCCCATGGTGTTTATACTTGCGTACTATTGTTTGTACAGATGAACGTGGTAACATCAGGCGTTTGGAAATTGCTTCCAAGGATGAACCAGACTTGTGGAGGTAAAATAAAAATAGTCTGAGGTCTTGGCTGATTTCTTTTGATTAAATGTTTACAAGTAAAACTTCATGTAATTTTGATAGAATGTATTCCAACATTGTTGTATTGCTAGCAAACCTTTTGTGATTAAATAGTATTCTGCTGAAAGAGTTTTCTACCGAGTGGCAATGTTATGCTAGCTAGCTAGCGTACATGCTAGCAGGCTGTCTGTAAACATAGTGTCATGACTGTCCACTAGATCCAAATAGATTAGGTTTGCAATGAATACCTTCAACCAGACACCCTCTCACCTGCAGAGGGGGAGGTGGGAACTGGTGGGGGGTTTGCACCTCACGCCCTGTTGTAAATCAAGGAGAGAAGATTCAGGTCTCCCTCTCCAATGTTCACCAGAGGAATGTGCCTTTGTTTCCACAGACTTTTCCTGCCAAAACTCTAACACGTTCTAAAGCGAATACTGGAACAATATTTCTAACATAGAAGGTGGGGAATGGTCAGAGGCGATCTAAAGAACACTAATGTTGTTTGTTTTGTTATTTTGAGAAAATGTTATAAAGGAAATACTGTAACTTGGAAAGTATACCCACTACATGTATGAAGTTTCCATCCGATGCGTTGTGCATGAAAATGAAAGTGTTTTTGTTAAGAGAGGGATGCGATTTTAGGAGCCATAAGAGGTAATTGTTTTACATAAACTTGCACAGTGACAAGTTACGCCACTGAGGAGGTCAGAGAGCGTGGTCAGCCTGACGGAACCGGAACAAACTGTATAAAATGATGGGTTATGAATTAACATATCAGACCAGAAAGACATAAGCTGCAGCTGCACGTCTAAAGTGGTTTGAACTCCTGAATTGCAACACGGGGTGGAGAAGGAAAACTCACTTCCCCGGACAATCACTGGTACGGTTGATTAGCCTATCTTCAAAGAAGCAAACTTCTAGAGCGAATGGAAGGAAATTAATTCTGTAGTTTGTTCAGGACATAGACAAGTCACCGGATACCGGACAACTACAGAGGAGGACAACAGTAGAATACATTTTGGACAATCACAGCCTTACAAGCGGTCCGCGAGAAGGCACAACTCCCTTTCCAGGGCGGTCCTGTCCACCGAGAGATACACAGCGAACCAGACATTTCAAGTAAATACATTCATGATTTCTTACTCAAAGAGGGTGTGCGGTTCGTGTGCAAAGGCAATGGGTACTGTACATGTAAAGTGTGGTGTACCACTGGCCAGCCCTCTAGGTGCTCTATTTTCTATTTTTACCAATGACCTGCCGCTGGCATTAAATAAAGCATGTGTGTGCCATGTATGCTGATGATGCAACCACAGCTAATGAAGTCACTGAAACTTAACAAAGAGTTGCAGTTGTTTTTGGAATGGGTCGCCAGTAATAAACTGGTCCTGGAACATCTCTAAAACTAAGAGCATTGTATTTGGTACAAATCATTCCATAAGTTCTAGACCTCAGCTGAATCTGGTAATTAATGGTGTGGCTGTTGAACAAGTTAAGGATACCTTAGATTATTACCTTAGATTGTAAACTGTCATGGTCAAAACATATAGATTCAATGGTTGTAAAAGATGGGGAGAGGTTTGTCCGTTATAAAGAGATGCTCTGCTTTTTCACCACACTCAAAAAAGCAAGTCCAGCAGGCTCTAGCTTTGTCTATTTGATTAATGTCCAGCTGTGTGGTGAGTGCTGCAAGGAAAGACCTAGTTAACCTCACGGGATCGGAGTCCCGTATACTGGACGGTTGAGCTAATGTGCGCTAATGGGATTAGCATGACTTTTGTAAGTAACAGCACGTCCAGGAGCATAGACATGGGCAGAAAGCTTAAATTCTTGTTAATCTAACTGCACTGTCCATTTTACAGTAGCTATTACAGTGAATACCATGCTATTGTTTGAGGAGAGTGCACAACAACAAAAACGTATCACGGTAACTGGTTTGATACATTCACCTCTGAAGGTAAATAATGTACTTACATTCAGTAATCTTGCTCTGATTTGTCATCCTGAGGGTCCCAGAGATAAAAATGTGGCATAGTTTTGTTTGATAAAATCAATTTTATATTCAAATATAGGAACTGGCTTCTACAGCCTGAACCCCTGCTGTCTCTGGCTCCACACCCACCCCGCCCGGCCATCTAGATGTGTGAAAGTTAGTGTATAAGTAAATTATCCATCATGTATGACATTCCTGGGTGTATATAAACTTACATTTTGTATTACCATATCATTTTTGTATGTTCTCTGTAGTTATGTACTTGAAAATGTGTCAATTGGATCAATTCGGCAAATTTGGGCAGATTTGATACAAAAATAGTCCAGTATTGCAGTGCCTCACTGGATCAATCTGAACCTTTGCACACACACTGCCCTTACACAGCCTGAAATTGCGCTAAACGGCAATATTATATTGTGCTTTTCTTGCATTTCAAAAGAACGATATTTTTTGTTTGTATTATCTTTTACCAGATCTAATGTGTTATATTCTCCTACATTAATTTCACATTTCCACAAACTTCAAAAGTGTTTCCTTTCAAATGGTATCAAGAATATGCATGTCCTTCCCTCAGGTCCTGGAGCTACAGGCAGTTAGATTTGGGTGTGTTATTTTAGTAGCGGAAATTTTAAAAAAGGGTCCGATCTCAAGAGG
>NW_025540092.1:0-9987 GCF_020615455.1 Coregonus clupeaformis | reverse complement strand
TTACAGTGACTCGGTTAATAAAAAGTGGTCAGATGACGCAGATGCTAAGCTACAGGACTGTTTTGCTAGCACAGACTGGAACATGTTCCGGGATTCTTCAGACAGCATTGAGGAGTACACCACATCAGTCACTGGCTTCATCAATAAGTGCATCGATGATGTCGTCCCCACAGACACCGTACGTACATACCCCAACCAGAAGCCATGGATTACAGGAAATATCCGCACTGAGCTAAAGGGTAGAGCTGCCGCTTTCAAGGAACGGGACTCTAACCCGGACGCTTATAAGAAATCCCGCTATGACCTCCGACGAACCATCAAACAGGCAAAGAGTCAATACAGGACTAAGATTGAATCGTACTACACAACTGGCTCTGACGCTCGTCGGATGTGGCAGGGCTTGAAAACTATTACAGACTACAAAGGGAAGCACAGCCGCGAGCTGCCCAGTGACACAAGCCTACCAGACGAGCTAAACCACTTCTATGCTCGCTTCGAGGCAAGCAACACTGAAGCATGCATGAGAGCACCAGCTGTTCCGGATGACTATGTGATCATGCTCTCCGTAGCCGATGTGAGTAAGACTTTTAAGCAGGTCAACATTCACAAGTCCGCAGGGCCAGACGGATTACCAGGTCGTGTACTCCGAGCATGTGCTGACCAACTGGCAAGTGTCTTCACTGACATTTTCAACATGTCCCTGACTGAGTCTGTAATACCAACATGTTTCAAGCAGACCACCATAGTCCCCGTGCCCAAGGACTCTAAGATAACCTGCCTAAATGACTACCGACCCGTAGCACTGACGTCTGTAGCCATGAAGTGCTTTGAAAGGCTGGTCATGGCTCACATCAACAGCATTATCCCAGAAACCCTAGACCCACTCCAATTTGCATACCGCCCCAACAGATCCACAGATGATGCAATCTCTATTGCACTCTACACTGCCCTTTCCCACCTGGACAAGAGGAACACCTACGTGAGAATGCTATTCATTGACTACAGCTCAGCATTCAACACCATAGTCCCCTCTAAGCTCATCACTAAGCTAAGGATCCTGGGACTAAACACCTCCCTCTGCAACTGGATCCTGGACTTCCTGACAGGCCGCCCCCAGGTGGTAAGGGTAGGTAACAACACATCTGCCACACTGATCCTCAACACGGGGGCCCCTCAGGGGTGCGTGCTCAGTCCCCTCCTGTACTCTCTGTTCACCCATGACTGCATGGCCAGGCACGACTCCAACACCATCATTAAGTTTGCTGACGACACAACAGTGGTAGGCCTGATCACCGACAACGATGAGACAGCCTATAGGGAGGAGGTCAGAGACCTGGCCGTGTGGTGCCAGGACAACAACCTCTCCCTCAACGTGACCAAGACAAAGGAGATGATTGTGGACTACAGGAAAAAAAGAGGACTGAGCACGCCCCCATTCTCATCGACGGGGCTGTAGTGGAACAGGTTGAGAGCTTCAAGTTCCTTGGTGTCCACATCACCAACGAACTATCATGGTCCAAACACACCAAGACAGTCGTGAAGAGGGCACGACAAAGCCTATTCTCCCTCAGGAGACTGAAAAGATTTGGCATGGGTCCTCAGATCCTCAAAAAATAATACAGCTGCACCATCGAGAGCATCCTGACTGGTTGCATCACCGCCTGGTATGGTAACTGCTTGGCCTCCGACCGCAAGGCACTACAGAGGGTAGTGCGTACGGCCCAGTACATCACTGGGGCCAAGCTTCCTGCCATCCAGGACCTCTATACCAGGCGGTCAGAGGAAGGCCCCTCAAAATTGTCAAAGACTCCAGCCACCCTAGTCATAGACTGTTCTCTCTGCTACCGCACGGCAAGCGGTACCGGAGTGCCAAGTCTAGGTCCAAAAGACTTCTCAACAGCTTCTACCCCCAAGCCATAAGACTCTTGAACAGCTAATCATGGCTACCCGGACTATTTGCACTGCCCCCCACCCCCATCCTTTTTACGCTGCTGCTACTCTGTTAATTATTTATGCATAGTCACTTTAACTCTACCCACATGTACATATTACCTCAACTACCTCAACTAGCCGGTGCCCCCGCACATTGACTCTGCAACGGTACCCCCTGTATATATAGCCTCCCCTACTGTCACTTTATTTTACTTCGCTCTTTTTTTCTCTCAACACTTTTTTGTTGTTGTTTTATTTTTACATTTTTTTTGTTAAAAATAAATGCACTGTTGGTTAAGGGCTGTAAGTAAGCATTTCACTGTAATGTCTGCACCTGTTGTATTCAGCGCATGTGACCAATAAAATTTGATTTGATTTGATTTGATTTTATGAAGGAGGTTTTCAAGGAAATGAGTTCATGTTTATACTGAACGTACCACTACTGCCCCCATCTACTATCGACCAATCATGTCAATGTGCAGCTATGCGGAGCCATCCGCATTGTTACAAAATTTGGGAGGCGCATGGCATTTCCGTACGGAGCTCGATTTGGCCTCCACATGCCTCCGGAGGCTCCGCAATTGCGTCATACCCTCCATACGGAGCCTCCGCACCAAGCAAAGATCATGTTTTTACTGTGATTGTTTTCAATTAAAATGGTCAAAAGACACATAAATAGCTTCTTAGTAAAGTGCAATTTCTCAAGCAAAATTATTGCTTGAATTTTGCTAGGACTGTCTGGGAGTAGTCTGAGTAGGGAGGGAAAAACTGAAAACTAGCTGTTATTGGCAGAGAGGTTTGGAACTCTATTTCTTATTGGTCTATCAATTAATTCACTGGCTGGGGACCAGCCGGGCCAAAACGCCATCCCACCAAAACAGACTGACATTTCAGGCAGCCTTTTTAAATAGCTCTTACACTAAAAGGGCATTATCATAATTTTCATAATTTGACAATTTTATTCCAACCTCATAGTGTGGAAATATATATAAAACACAGGAAAATCACATTTTTGACTGCACTGGGCCTTTAAGAGACTGATTTTGACACCCTCCTCCCCCTGAGTGTTGATTCTGCTAATGGTATTTCTGTATGTGTGACTGTAGTCAGGGAAATAGGCTAGAGTGTATGAAGGCCGTCCTCCTCACTTCCTGACTCTCAACCCACATCCAGTTCCAGGCTTCTCTAACAGGCCTCTCTGCTTCTCCTTTTCTCTAAATAGTCATATTCTTGTCATTAGAGTCAGCTATTCTCTGACTGAAATGTGTCTATGTAGGAGATGATTATCTGACAAGACAATTATCTTGCAGTGTAGTATTCGTAGTATGATGTAATGAGAGTTACTCGTACCCTTAATCAGTCCCTTTCTTGTGTGCGTGTGGACTTGTTCTTCTATCCTCGTGGGGACCTGAAATCCCCAAAAGTCTCCACAAAGATAGTTAAACAAGTAAAATTCTTCCTTGTGGGGACATTTCCCACGTCCCCACGAGGACAAAGGCTATTTTAAGCTTAGGGGTTAAACTCTTAGAGAAAAGGGTTATTCAGCTGTCCCCATTTCAGAACCCTTTTTGGTTCCAGGTAGAACCGTTTTGGGTTCCAGGTAGAACCCTCTGTTAAAAGGGTTCTACATTGAACCCAAAAGGGTTCTACCTGGAACTAAAAGGGTTCTATAAAGGGTTCTCCTATGTGGACAGCTGAAGAACCCATTTAGGTTATAGATAGCACCTTTTTTTGTAAGAGTGTAGGGTTAGAATTAGGGTTAGGTTTAGGGTTAGGTGTAAGGGTTAGGTTTAGGGTAAGGGTTAGGGTTAGGGTTAGAGAAAATTGGATTTTGAATGGAAATACATTTTAGGTCTCCACGAGGATAGAAAAACAAGTGTGTGTGTGTGTGTGTGTGTGTGTGTGCATGTGTTGCAGCCCCTATGTCATCAGAGGGCAGGGCCGGCTTCAAGCATAAGCGACATAAGCAGTCGCTCGCCCGGGGCTCAGGACCATTTTTCAATTTTTTTTTACTTACTATTGAGAGTAAGAATAGTAGAATACACCAGATGCAATTTCAAAATGTGGTTGTCCATCAGCAGCTTTTCTCTTGTTATATCAATCACTCAATTAGCTGACAATTAGCCATGTACATATTTAGATTGGTAGCCAGCTATCTGAACTAGTAGTAATCATGGTCGAATACACCTGTCAGCAACGAGTGTGGCTGATATAGCCAAATCCACTAATTTGAAGGGGTGTCCACATACTTTTGTATATACTGTATAGTGTATATTAGATGTCCGTTACTGACACTTCTTCAAAATACATGAAGATTTACCAACTTGTTCACTAATTTCTCCAAATTGTTTGCAGACTACTATGTGTCCATGCTGGAGAGGGGTCTAATCCCATCACCTGATGAGATGTGTAGGGGTGTGGCTTAATTCATTCTACAGTCTTTTAATGTGTGTGCTTCGGTAGGGGCTGAAAAAAGGTGGGACAACAAAATGTGAACATTTTGAAAGGGGGTGGTGACTTTCTATACCCTATTTCCACACTAAGAGGTTGGAAAAATACTGTGAAAGTGTGAAAAATATGATAATGCCCTTTTAGTGTAAGAGCTGTTTAAAAAGCCAGACTGAAATTTCAGGAGTCACGGGATGGTTTTAAAAATGCCCTTTGTCCGGCATCTCGCAAATACACTGTCAGAAGCCGAGCAGCGTCTCTAGCTTTGCCTACTTCTCTAGCGAGCCCACTCAGAGCTGGGGGAGGTCGTTTCACGTCTCTGGCCCTCGGCCTGTGCCGCGAGAGGGCGGAGTTAGCCGTTTGAAAGACTGATGAATGTGCCGCAAAGAAGGAAAATCCGGATGACGCAGGCGAACCACTGTTCATGATTCCACTCGTTCGCAAAGAGGCAGGCACGATTAGAACTCAGTCAGATCAAGAATATAAGCGTTCTGCGCTTTGATCAACGCTGGAAGCAATATTTAGACATTAACCCATAAAGTATTTTCTTTATTGTGTACAAAATATATATTTGCGTTATTATTTATTTATTTTCAAATTAGAAAACATTCCAGAGGTCTGGACCTCGGTTGTCCTCATTATCAGTGGAGGCTGCTGAGGAGGACAGCTCATAATAGGCTGAAATGGAGTCAATGGAATGGTATCAACCACATGAAAAAACACATCTTTAATGTGTTTGATGCCATTCCATTTACTCCATTCCAGCCATTATTATGAGCCGTCCTCCCCTCAGCAGCCTCCACTGCCTCATATGTAGTTAGGCCATGATTGGAGAATCTGACTTTGTCAAATGACAAAGAAAACTACACACTTAAACATGTCATTCCTTGTTAGTTGGGCACTTTAAAAGTGTATGCTTCAGTTGATGACATTGTTAGACTGCTTTTCCTGTTCAGGAAGACCCCAATATGTGATTTGTCCATTAACCCAAAGAGGAAGTGGCTAACTAACTGATTTTGACAAAAGGTTGAGGTTGTTTTCACAAAGATTGTTGTCTGTGACAAACTCTGACATAAAAAAATACAAACATTACTATCCTTTTTTTATTTTGTCAACTTCAAGAATGATGAAATGCTCAGGGTGTACCAGGCAGACAAATAAGAAGTGCAGTATATAAATTAAGATGGATGATATCCATTTTAATAGCCACCCAAGCAAGCTCTTGCAATACTGATTATGAAATCTGTTTTTATGCTTTGACACATCACACCACATCTTCGTTTTTCACAAACATGTCTGACATCATCCGTCTCCTTTTCAAAAAGTTCACAGATTTAAAAATAAATGCACAACAACGATCTAAAAAGGGAACTGGCTGAACCTTAAGCCATATAAGGTGCTTTGGTTGTCTCAGCTACGCAAAAACAAACATGGTATCTTATTGCTTCACCAATAATCTTGCCTGTATCTCTGGTACTTTGTTATGTTGGTTGTCGGTTAACATCTGATTTCCTGTGCACAGATAACCACGAAACAGTGAAATATATTTATATTCCTGTGTGCCAGATAAGACCTCATGATACTGTGCCCAATATGAGATCTCTCTGCAGTAAAAGGCTGTGAGATGGTTGTAGATCTACTGTATAGAGGCTCTAGGAGAATCTGCCTGTCTTGATACTGGAGTACTCTGTTTCTCCACAGCTCTCCAGACTCACTGCTGCTTTCCCTTTTCCTGCCATGTGGACGATGGTGGAGTATGTCACTGAGGGATCCTCCTGTAGAGAGGGACAATAAGGGACAATAAGAAACACGATACATTCAGAGACACAGGCACTGTAGCTGACATCTAGGGATGCACAGATTCACAATAACTTACACTATATATTATGCTTATACTACCACACACACACACACACACACACACACACACACACACACACACACACACACACACACACACACACACACACACACACACACACACTGTAGAAATGGCTGTGAAGTATTTGTAGTTCATCATATCAGTTATGTTAGTTCATCATATCAGTTATGTTAGTTCATCATATCAGATGTACATTCTCTTACTGGAGCACTGAGTGGTGTTGTTGTCTCTTCTTGGTTGGTGTTTCTGTGTTCTTGAACCGTAGCATACAATACAGAGGGATCATCCTAGACAGGAGAGATACAATGAGACACCTCAGGCAGCTGGTGCCACCTTAATTGGGAGGGCAGGCTTATAGTAATGGCTGGAACGGAATCAATGGAATGGTATCGAACACATCAAACACGTTTTCCATGTGTTTGATGCCATTCGATTCACTCCTTTCAAGACATTATTATGAGCCGTCCTCCCCTCAGCAGCCTCCAGTGTGAGACACAAAAAACAGTGATGTCCACAGCACACAAATAGCACAATGATTGAGATGTTATCTTTCTTGAGACCTTCAATTTCCCACTGAATTTGACATTATTTAATCCAGTAACAGTCTTCAAGACAACACAAACACAAAGGTTATCTTACTGGTGCTGTTGTCATGTCGCCTAAACCAGCGTTTCTGTCTGCCACCGTGGAATACAGCAGAGGAATCATCATAGGAGACTGAAAATAAGACACACCTACAGTAACCTTGTCCTCTTAACCACATAATAACTCAATGACAAGTGGGATGTATTCTATCTTTCTTCATTTCTCCACACTCTCAATGTGATAGAGCTTCTAAATGATTTCTTTACCTTTTTCTCTCCTCCTGTTTTACTCCCACTACTTTTCTCCCCTGTGTTATTCTTTCCTGGGGATAAAAAAAAAAACGGAGTTTCATACACAAAATGAACCATTCCCACATTCCACTGAACTCTTTGCATTTCTGAGTGGTTGCAATTGTGGATACATACCTTTGTTTCTCTTGTATATGTACAAAGCCACTCCAGCGATCATCAGTATGACTGGTAGAACAGCTAGTAAAATGTATTGGATTGGATTGTTTTGTAGAGGGGAAGCAGATGGAGCTTCTCCTGAAGTCCCCACTGTGTCTGCACCTACAGGACATGACAGTGTTCTGTCAATCTACAGTGTAACAGATAGCTTGGCTGTGTGCAGAAAACAGAACTCCCCCAGCACAGTGCAATACAAGAGATTATGGAGTCAGCTTGTATACTGATTTCTGTTCAAACTTCTGTAAATGGACTGGCCCTTTGATGGGAATATGGGTTACAGTATGTAAATGTGATATTTCAGTTTTTATCTGTAAAAAAGTTGCAAACATTTCTAAAAACCTGTTTTTATTTTGTAATTGTGTGTAGGTTGATGAGGGAAAAAAACAATTTAATAAATTTTAGAATAAGGCTGTAACGTAACAAAATGTGGAAAAAGTGAAGGGGTCTGAATACTTTCCGAATGAACTGTATATAAACAGAAACAGACATTTCAATGATTTCATTTGAATATTATTTTTATGGAGAAGAATTTCATGACAAACATGCACTGACCTTTAGGTGGCGCTGTTGGTACTAGGAATGTTGTGATGTCTAGTCCTTTTGGTTGAGTTAGTGGTGGGAGTTTGGTGGTAGTGGTTGTGAGGGGTTGGTGTTTCCCTAACAGACAGGATGAACATTAGTCAGAGCAAAGACACATTACAAAACTATATTATGTACCTAAATCTAATGAGTAGAACAGTTGGTGAAATTTGCTATCAGTTGCGTTCAACTTAGTCTGTCAGGTGAGGTAATCACCATACTGCAGTGCTGTGGGCCTGGAAGGGCCCTCGTCTTACAGTATGTTGTTACAATATTTACAGTATGCTGTTACATCTACGGATGATTTCCAAAAGTGAGTAGATAATATCTATGATGGTGTTCAAAAAGAGATCGAAAAAAGATTGAAGTGATTAAACAGAATTGTCCGTCTTACTTTGAATAACAATTTCGACGTCTCTCATTTGAGTCTCACTGATTCCACACCTGTACCACCCCTGATCGTCCTCAGTGAGTTCTGAGAGGAGGACAGAGAGGTTCCCAGGAGAGGTGTTATTAAACATCTCCACTCTGCCTCGGTAGAGATCACTCTGTGTTGATATTATCGCAGGTGTCTGTCGATCTCTGAGTTTAGTCCATGTGAAGCTGGGAGGTTTAGCCTGGGTTTCACTACAGGAGCAGGGCAGGAGAACAGACTGGCCTGGGGATCCATTGACCTTCGTCGGTTCAGGGACTGACAGAGTGCAGCCTGTTGAAATACAAAGCAATGTATTATTGGATACTTATTTTTCTAATGACAGAAAATCGTAGATCTCTACAACTACTACCATGAACACATAACCCATTATGAGCAATACTACGACTACCTTTCTTATACCTAATAATAATTTGAAATGTCTGATATATTTTAAGATGGGCCATATCATTAATTTTGTGTCGATTTTTGCATTTTAAGTGTGTTTCCTGTTTTACTTTCTATATACACAGTGATGTAAGCCTGATATTAGCAGCATCTCTTACCTTTAACAATGAGTTTCGATGTCACTGTATGTATTACTGCTGCTTTGGCACCTGTACAACCCAGCATCGTCCTCAGTGATGTGAGAGGAGGACAGAGAGGTTCCCAGGAGAGGTGTTATTAAACATCTCCACTCTGTCTCTGTAGAGAGAATCCTGTGAGGGCTTGATTAATATCCAAGCCTGCTGTTCACCGTTGAATTTAGTCCATGTGATGCGGTGAGGTCTAGCGTGGGGTTCAGTACATGAACAGGGCAGGAGAAGCGACTGGCCTGAGTAGACAGTGATCTCACCATTGTTAGTGTCTAGCAGAGTGCAGCCTGTTGAAACACAAAACAACATAAGCCATAGTGTTTTTAACATCAATGCAGGATTACAGAGCTCCATTAACACCATCAAATATGAGATATGTATGGTTAGTTACTGTATCAATAGATTATTTTGCGTTGATGGTCATTTTACAGTTTTGTCTTACTTTAAACAGCAATCCGCATATGTTGACTTTGGAACATCTACAGGTCTGAGATTTCGTAACTTTTTTTTAAAAATAAAAAAATCTATGCTATAAAACATTGTTTGTTAAACCATAAAACCAAGAAACCCATTTACATCTGTATTAGAATAAACCACAAGCAACCATTTCTGTGTCTGTGATTTCAGATTTACTGAAACATACAGTATATATTTGAATCTGCAAGATATTCTGCTAACTTTCTATCTCTCAACACATGCCAGATGTTGTTTGAATATATTTCTCTGATACTTTTACTTATGCTGGCTAGGTGGGAGGTTTTCTTTGCAATAAATATGACATAGGCTACATGTTAGGATATTGTAGGACTCACCTGCAGTGATATGAAGGAAAGAGCTGATCAGACACAGAGAGATCCACATGGTGACTGTCTCCTGATGTTGAGAGATATGATGTGAACCAAGATAGAGACTGTTTGTTCAGTGTGGATTATGTGTTAAAGGTTCAATCGCAGCTGTTTTTATCTAATATCAAATAATTTCTGGGTAACAATTAAGTACCTAATAATGGCCACACAGCATTTACGTCGATGGAGCTTCCGCAGAAGTCAGGGCATTCATACTTCTTATGCTTCACGGAGCAGAGCA
>NW_025540091.1:0-9995 GCF_020615455.1 Coregonus clupeaformis | reverse complement strand
AATTCTCCATACACAAGAAAACATTTTCACGAAAGTTACAAAGCCACAGAAACCCAGAAGCAGACCAGATGGCAAGTAAGCTGAAATTAAGGTGAGTGTTTACTTACAAAGTCAAGAGATGCTGAATAATCCAGGGAACAGAGCGGGCGGCGCTGATTAGTTGTTGGGGGTGCAGTGGCTGATTCAATCTGGCCGGGCAGCCGCCGACCACCAGGCAGAGGTTGGATGAAGGTTCCGACTGAGAGACTGCAGATGGAACAAAACGGAGGTAAGTAAACAACAAACCAACAAGGTGCAAAAACAACAAAACTAACGCTTAAAGCTCTAAGACTGGATATCTGGTAAACCTACTGTTCATGCAGCCACCCATCCGGCAGGGAATGGATTAGGCCAGAGCCTAAGAAGGGTGATGATCAGGACCAGGTGTGCAGATTGCTGATGGGATGCAGGTGCGACCCCAAGAGAGCCCCCGGGAGCCGCTCCAGAACCCTCGGGAAACTGGAGATCACGCAGCAGAAAAATTAGTCCACAGACAGGACCCGACTCAGACCGGGCCGGGATCGCTACATGGTACCCTCCACGGCAACCCACCGGGCGGATTCCCGGAGCGCCAGGATGGAGGCGTGTAGGAGCCACGAATGAGTCAGCATCTAGGATCTGTCGCCGCTGAATCCAACTCTCTCTCTTCAGACCATACCCCTCCCAGTCCACGTCAGATACTGGAAACCCCGCCCCGCCGCCTGGAATCCATGAGGCGCCGCACCGTGTAGGCAGGGACTCACCTCCGATCATCCGAGGAGGAGGAGGAGGAGGCGGAGTGAGGCAACAGAGGACTGAGGAAACAGGCTTCTGAGGCAGGAGACAGAAAGCCTGTGGGATGGACTTGAGCGCCCTCGCGGTAGTTTGAGCCGAACTGCCACTGGATTGATCACCTTCTCCACCACAAACGGACCAATGAACTTCGCAACAACTTCCTAGGACTCGAAGTCCAGAAAGCCAGCATCCCGTGGCTAACCAGACCCTATCTCCGGCGGTATAGGTGGGAGCGGGATCCGGCGACGATTCGCCTGGAGCTGATACGGTCCGAACTAAGGAGTGCCTTTTCTGGCCCGATGCCAGTCCGGTGGCAACCACGAATATGGGCCTGGAACAGAAGGCACTGAGATTTTTCCTGGAGAAGGGAACAAGGGAGGTTGGTGCGCTGTACAGGCACTGGAAGGGAGATATCCCTATGGCTGAAGGAGGGAGAGTATTGTGGGCATACTCAACCCAAGGCAACTGAGAGACCCAGGAGGTGGGGTTGGAAGAGGCCAGGCAGCTAGCGTGGATTCCATTCTTTCTGGGTTTGGCCTTCTCCGCCTGACCATTAGATTGGGGGGTGAAAACCAGATGTGAGACTGACTTTGTAGCTCCAATGGCCAAACAGAAGGACCTCCAGACAGCAGAGGTAAAACTGAGGGCCACTGGCTTCGGAAACGAGCATCACTGGGAAGAACCGGGACTCCTGAAAAAACCTCCCTTAACCAGAACTCGGACGGCCCCGAGGCAGAGGGAAGTTGGCAATAGCTACAAAGTGGGCGAACTTGCTGAATCTGTCCACGAATAGAACGCACCATAGTTTCAGAAACGGCAACCCAGTGACAAAGTCCAGGGCTGATGCGACCATGGCGCTGGGGAATAGGAAGGGGTGAAGTAGGGTCCAGGGCTGGGCGGAGCTGGTATTGCCTCAGCACACACTGGCCAGGCAGCAACATAAATCCCCCGAGTATCCGCTGGCAGGCCACCAAAAACGCCCGAAGAAACGCTACCAGTCCGAGCCACGCCAGGGTGACGGGTTACCTTGCTGGCGTGGGACCATTTGAGAGACCGCGAGACGAACCGACTCAGGCACAAACAACCGACCGGTGGGACCGCTCGATGACCGGGCTGGCGCCCGAGGCCGCCATCACCTTCAGGGCGGCAGGTAGCTTTAGTGGTTACAGAGCGCTGGTGCTTAATAACCCAAAGATCGCTGGTTCTAATCCCCGACCTGACTAGGTGAAAAATCTGTCGCATGTGCCCTTGAGCAAGGCACTTAACCCTTAATTGCTCCCGTAGGTCGCTCTGATAAAGAGCGTCTGCTAAATGGGACTAAAATGTAATGTAAATGTAAATCTTCCACCTAACAGCTCCCCACGACGCAGCGTTCCGGGGGAGAATTGTCTCTCGGGTTTGGACCCCACTCTCCTCCGTCTTGGAGAATATCCGCAAAGGCCCGCCTTTGCCGCTTCTTAGATCCAGGCCGGAACGGGCCAGGGAAAAACTGAACCGTCCGAAAAACAACGACCACCTGGGCTTGACGGGAGTTGGAGACGTTCAGCCGATTGCACGTGAAGCAAGATTCTTGTGGTCAGTCCAGACACTAAACGTTGTCTCCAGCCTCCAACCCGCGCGCCACTCCTCCAAGGCAAGCTTCACCGCGAGAAGCTCCCGGTTACCCACATCGTAACCTTTCCGCAGGCGAAAGGCTACTTTGAGTAGTAGGCGCAGGGATGGAGTTTACTGTCCGTGGAGCATCGCTCGACAGGATGGCGCCAACTCCCACATCAGACGCGGCCCACTTCAACGACTTAACTGACGGCCGCCGTGTCCGGTTGAGAGAGAATCGCAAGCGTGTGAATCGCCTCTTCAAATCCAGAAACGCTCGATCCGCCTCCGGATTCCACTCAAGCTCCTGATACCGGAAGTCAAGGTTAACGAAGCGGCCACACGGGGTTATCCCGGATGGTACGCGTGATGCCCGCAACCCCAAAAATCTCTGGAGCTGCAATCCCGCCGGGCTGGGCCCATTCCAGAATCGGGCTTCCTTCTCCTGGTCCACATCCTAATCTCCCCCTGGAGATGATGTACCCGGTGAAAGGATGTCGCGGTGGGCGTGAAACTCGCACTTCTCGGCCTTCACGAACAGGCGCGATTCCCTCAACACTCGCCAGAACCTGCCTGGACATGCTGGACGCGGCTCGGAAGGTTCCTTCGAGAAGACCAGAATGTCATCCAGGGTAAACAAACACAAAGAGACTCGATCATACCTCCCAGGACGCCGCTCACCATCCGAAATACCGCTGAGCATTGGTCAGTCCAAACGGCATCACCTGATACAAGCGACCATCGGGTGGTGAAACCCGTCAACCACTCGTCTCTCCTCTCTGATCCAGGGGGGACTTTCATGTGATACTCGCATTGCGTAGGTCTAGCTTGGTGAACACCGTAGCACCCTGTAAGGAGAGTCGAAGGCAGAACTCATCAAGGGCAGGGGATACTTGCTCTGACCTGGATGTCATTCAACCCGATAATCAATACACGGTCGTGAAGAGAGCCATCCTTCTTACCCACAAAGAAGAATCCCGACCTAGGGGTGATGATTTGAGGACCGTAATCGAGACTACAGCAGCTAGGGACTCCTTTGATGTAGGTCTCCAAAGCCTCTCACGCTCAGGGCGGAGATACTGCAACCCCCTTCCTTGGGCTAGACGGCTCCAGGGAACAGGCTGATGGGTACAACCATATGGTCGAGGGGGAGGGAGTGACAGAGCCCTCTACATTGAACACTTCCCCCAAATCGTGACATGTCTCGGGAAACCAGGGACAAATCTGGGGGTTTAGCCTCAATCACCTGACTGGGAACCGAATGGGGACAGGCAGTCCTGAGACAGTTAGCATGACAACTCAAGGCTCCAACTCGCTACCTTGCCCGTCACCCAATCGAACGTGGATTGGGTTCCTTCAGCCAGGCGTATCCAAGGACCAGAGGAACATGGGAAGACTGCAGAATGAAGAATGAAATCATCTCCTAATGATTCTCGACAACAGCATCTTAAATCGGTTCAGTCCTCATCGTGATACGCCAGACTACCGCCGCTCTGGTGGCCGCCTTAATGGCTTCCCGCAATTGTTCTTGGAAAGCCCCCAGCTGTTCCACCAACTCGGCATCAAGAAAGCTTCCATTCGGCAATCCTGAATCATAGCGAAAGCAAAATCGCAAGCGCTTATTCCGGTTCAACAGCATTGGGAGCAACGGATGACTGAGTATTGAGAGAAGCCAAACTGCCTCCGCAAAAATCCTCCCAACTTTAAAGCGAATGTCCCATTGGACTTTAGCCCGCCGGGAACAGGTGGCGCAGGTAATGTCCCGAACCACCACAGCAGATGCAACAGGTTAGTCCCACGCCTGAGCTGGCGTGCCTCCTGGCTAACCCGTGCCGCCTACTTGCATTGGTTCGGGGAATCGGGAGACAGACCTCTCCACTAACTCTGTGTGGTGGACGATGATCGACGCATTCTGGTCCGATCTCAACCCGACTGGAAACCTGAGAAGCTGATCGAATGGACGACCCCACTGCTTCTCCCTCCTTCGCCTCACGGACTCGACTTTCATCCACCCGAATAGACAAGGCTACCAAGCTGTCCAGGTCACTAGGCTCTGGATAGGAGATCAACTCATCCTTGAGCTGCTCCGACAGACCCTGGTAAAAGGCCGCTTGCAGAGACTCCTCATTCCACCCACTTCCACAGCCAACGCCCTGAATCCCCGATCACGAAGTCGCCACGCCCAAAGTAGTTCTGGTGAAGTGAAAACAGGCGCCTCTAGCTGCGCCCTCCTCGGACGGAATGGTCGTAAGAGCTTCCTCTCATCTCGGCCCGGGAACCCCTGGTGCTGAAGCCATGCAGGGGTCTTGTCGCTCCCAAACGGCTGAAGCTCCACTCCTAAGCGCCCCGACCACGCAGCAACTCAATCAAGCAAAGGGCTATCCCACCTTGTCTGAGGCATAAGAGTAGGGCTTGTAGATCGAACACTAACCCACACTGCATGGAAAGAACGGGCATCTTCCCCAGCTCCCCTCATATTTATCTCGGCGCCGGAACCTTGGGCTCACGAAGGACACAGCTCCAGACGCGGCGGCGAGATGGGTGAAACCGTGTAGTGGGATCCTCCACCGGAAATCTCTGGCGCTTGTCCTGGACCCCCGTCAGACCGGTAGAAAGGTTCCCGAACTGCCAACGCGATCTCCTGTAGCTCCGTACAGTGATGGCCCAACATCTTCTCCTGATGGGTAATGGTACATGGCGAACAGAGTCCAGGTCCCGGGGTTCACTTACTGGCCGGATCGCTCATGTCACGAAAGCCATACAAAGCCAGAACCCGTGAAGCAGACCAGACAAGGTAAGTTGAAACGAAGGCTATGAGTGTTTAATTTACAAAGTCAAGAGTGATGCTGAATAATCCAGGGAACAGAGCCGGCGGGCGTTGATTAGCTGTTGGGGGTGCAGGCTGATCCATACTCACGGCTCGGGCAGCCGACCACCAGGCAGAGTGCTGATGAAGGTTCCGACGAAAGTGGACTGCAGATGGAACAAAACGCGTAAGTAAACAACAAACCAACAAGGTGCAAAACAAAAAAACTAACGCTGTGAAGCTCTAAGACTGGATACTCTGGTAAACCTACTGTTCATGGCTACACGATCCGGCAGGGAATGGACGAATAGGCCAGAGCCTAAGAAGGGTGATGATCAGTGACCAGGTGTGCAGATTGCTGATGGGATGCAGGTGCGAACTCAAGAGAGCTCCCCGGAAGCGCTCCAGAACCCTCGAAACTGGAGATCACGAAAGCAGAAAACCTAGTCCACGAGGACAGGACCCGACTCAGACTGCCGGGATCGTTACATGAAAGCAGGTTGATACAGTAGATATCTATTTGATTCAGACCTGGTCTGGCTTGATATGTGATTTTTTATCAATGCAGGCCACTCATGGACCAATTACATTCAATGGTTTTTGTCTGGTCAATTACTTACAGGCCCAATTGCTGTGTGACTCACTGAGCTGGCCAAAGGATTTGAAACATGGTGCTCACGAGCCTTAATCCAGTTAAGCCGATTCTGTGCCAACATATTGTTTTCTTTGTAAATAACATGTTGTATATTGACACCTGAAAATAACGCTTGGACGAAATTCCAAGAGTTAATGATTGTCACTTCTGTGAATTAGGTGTTTCACCCGAGCTTCAGAGCGCACACTGGCAATCTGGCCGAAGACTAGTTGATCGGCGTTCTGAACGCCAACGGCATCAAGCCAACCCGAGACAACTGGCTAGTTAGCTACTTAGCCAGCTACTTCCAGACACAAATGAGTGAACACACTCTACTGCCCTAGCAGACCTAGATGGACTAAGGTTTTCATGTTATTTAGAGGGTTAGTGACTGTAACTGTGCTGCTTGGCAACATTTTTAATTTTTTTTTGGTAAATTTTTACTGACACCTGTCAGCGAAGGTCAATCCCCTTAATCTATTCCACGCTTGGCACTCACAGAGTGCTCTGCTACCGGAGCAGATTGCCAGAGTGAATTTAAGGAACACATCCTTTATATGCTGCAAATTACCACCACGGCTGTACAACGCTTCGATCCAGAGGATCTTCTGCTAAGTTTAGTGGGTGCTATGGTGGTAATTCCTCTGACATTAGCACCTCACAACCCCTGAGCTGCAACACTCCACTCCCCATCCCCATGACTGGAGGCTGAGTGTCTAGGGGTGCACATAAACCTGCCTCTCAAACTCTCTTGACCTGTGTGACCTGTGCCCTGATAGGTTGCTAGGGATGTTACTAGGGGGCCGGACATCTGTCCATCCTTTAATAATTAATTAATTAATAATTAATAATATTAATATGCTATTTAGCAGACGGGCTTTATCCAAAGCGATTTGGCAGTCATGCGTGCATACATTTTTTTTGTGTATGGGGTGGTCCCGGGATCGAACCCACTACTCTTGGCATTACAAGCACCATGCTCTACCAGCTGAGCTACAGACGACCACTATACAGGCCATACAATCACTTGCAGTGTCCTAAGCTGTGGCAGAGGAGCAACATCTCTGTTTCTGCCCATCAACAACTGGACTCTACTATACATTTTCATACAGTCCTTCCTTGTTAATAGCCTATTGGGTTCTTTTTACTTGTGCTTATCAGTTATAGTATTGTGTACAGTGGATTCATTACCTGTGTTTATCCTGTTTCAGAACCACTATAACTCACAGTGGGAGGCTGCTGAGGGGAGGACGTGCCCATAATAAAGGCTGGAACGGACTTATGGAATGGCATCAAACACATGGAAACCATGTGGTTGAAATATTTCATACCATCTCCACTAATTCCGCTCCAGCCATACACACGAGCCTGTCCTCCCCAATTAAGTTGCCACCAACTCCTGTGTTCCACTACCACTCCACTACCGTTCACCTACCATTCCACTGCCTTTCCCACTTTTCACTCTGTGGCTTCCCTCTATACTTATCTTCTTCCGTGTGTTTAAATAAAGTTCCTGTAGTGTTAACTTTGGGGCTTATTCCCCATCTAACCGTGGGACGGTGTCAGTCACAAACCACTACCTAAAATAATGCGCCCTCTTTCAGTAGGTCTTTTTCTGTTCTTTCATGTATAATAACTTATTTAGCTCAGCACCTATATTTTTAAGGTGATGCGTATGACCACAAACATTTCATGCTAACTTATAGTTTCATTATTTGTGTTGGCTTTACTCTCAAACAAAGTAGACAGACAGACACATGTTCGTTTAATTCAACTACAGCTCATTTGTAATGGGATTATAGGGTCAGTGATGCCACAGCCACATACTTGCAGAGTCTCCCTGATGAGGCTCATCGGGTCGCTGCTGATCTCTTGGGAAGTCAACCTTTTTCAATCCCATGGAGGACTCATGGTGTAGATCTTTATAGGGTCAGTCTCCAGAAAATGGTGGGCTGAAGAGGTGGGTTGGAGGGTAGAAAATGGGTAGGAAAACATATAGGGATCTTGAGGGACTGTTCATGATGAATAAGGACAGATGCGCTAGCTAACTGGTCTCATGGATATGCTTGGTACACTTACACACACTGTATTGTCTAATGCAGCCCAACAAGCTATCTCATAACAGGCTGGATAGACCCTCATACACTCAAACATCCTAATGTCAAAACGTGCTACCGTGGCTGCGGAATGAGGCCTAATGTCTAATGACTTCCTCTCAGAGTGAAGCACCTGGAAGAGCCTTCCTCAAGATTCAAGCGCATCTCAGTCCACAACACGCCACCATTTTGGGGCAGTGTTATTGTCAAAGCTGGCAGACCACATGTCATACTGTCCCACTGACTCACCTGCCAGTCAGCAGCCCAAAGTGATGAGGGATCCCAGAGACCAGCAGTCAGCTCCAAAGTCATGGCTCCCTTGTTCATGATGACTTGGGGCCACATGAAGCACTCTGGGGTCCCACAGAATGTCCATGTTCTTCTTCCCCAGGCCCATCCTCTTAGCAAAACCAAAGTCAGCCTGAGGAAACAGACAGATACCGTGAATAAGGATATATACACCATATATACATAAAAAGTATGTGGATACCTTTCAAATGAGTGGATTCGAGCTAGGTCAGCCACACCCGCTGCTGACAGGTGTATAAAATATGAGTATACCCCATGCACTTCTATAGACAAACATTGGCAGTAGAAGGCTTTACTGAAGAGCTCAGTGACTTTCATTAATGGCACGCATAGGTGTGCAACTTTCCAAACTATCAAATTTACACCTGCTCTGCTAGAGCTGCCCCCGGTCAACTGTGCTGTTATTGTGGAAGTGGAAAACGCCTAGGAGCAAACAACGGCTCAGCCGCGAAGTGGTAGATGCCACAAGCCAAGAACGGGACCGGCCGAAAGTGCTGAAGCCCGCAGCGCCGTAAAAAATCTGCCTTTCCGTTCAGTTGCAACACTCACTAACGAGTTCTAAACTTCTGGAAGCAATGTCAACACAAGAACTGTCCGCCGGGAGCTTCTTGAAATGAGTTTCCATGGCCGAGCATCCGCACACAAGCCTAAGCAGACGCCTCTGGATTGATGAATCACGCCTTCACCAACTGGCAGTCCGATGGACAAATCTGCTTGGGCATGGATGCTGGGAGAATGCTACTGCCATTCGAATGCACAGTGCCAACTGGGTAAAGTGGTGGAAGAGGAATAATGGTCTGGGTCCTGTTTTTCATGGTTGGCCTAAGTCCCTTAGTTCCAGTGAAGGGAAAACTTAATGCAGACGTACAACGACATTGTAGACGCATTCTGTGCTTCCAACTTTGTGGCAACAGTTTGGGGAGGGTTCTTTCCTGTTTCAGCATGATGCAATGCCTCAGGCACTGCTAAGGTCCATACAGAAATGGGTTACCTAGATCAGTGTGGGAAGAACTTGACACAGAAGCCCCTGAACTCAACCCCTCGAACACCTTTGGGAGGAATTAAACACTGACTGCAGCCAGTCTTAATTACCCACATCAGTGCCTGACCACAAATGCCTTGTGGCTGAATGGAACTAAGTCCTCACAGCAATGTTCCAACATCTAGTGGAGGCCCCACAGCAGCAAAGGGGGACCATGGGGAACCAACTCATATTAATGCCCATGATTTTGGAATGAGATGTTCGATTTACAGGTGTCCACATACTTTTGTTCATGTAGTTCATATCTTGGCAACCTGTTAATATGATTTACTAACTGTACTTCACCTTATTTGTTTTCGTATATTTGTTTTTACAGGGTCAACTGTTGGTTCATTCATCAGATTTGAAAATTGGCCACACATACTTCTAGATCGGCTCTGGGATCAGTCTCTCTCAGCAAAGTCGCCAGCTGACATGTATATACATTAGCCCTGAAAGGTTGAAGGAAGGAATGCTAGCTTGCAATAATGTTTTACTGGTTTGTTCTGAGTACACGCATAAAACACTTCAAAGTGCTCCAATGTTATGGTGTCCACAACATTTGGCTTGTAGTGTATGACTATGGCTAAAAGCAACTGAAAATGATAAGTGATCAAATGAAGGTTCATTTATCATTTAAAACATAGCCTTCTGCATCCAGTAGTAGGTTCTCAGGTTTCAGGTCTCTGTAGATGATTCCTGGGCGTGGAGGTAGTCAAAGGC
>NW_025540090.1:0-9999 GCF_020615455.1 Coregonus clupeaformis | reverse complement strand
TACCAGGGTCTGTCGGAGCAGCTCAAGGATGAGTTGATCTCTATCCGGAGCCTAGTGACCCTGGACAGCTTGGTAGCGTCTATTCGGGTGGATGTTCGAGTCGAGAGCGAAGGAGGAGAAGCAATGGTTCCGTCCAACCCAGTCAGCTTCTCAGGTTCCAGTAGAGATTACTCGTCAAACTGCGAAACTCGCTAAAGTTGGGAGGACTTTTGGCGAGCCAGTTTCTGACTCTCTCAATACCTCTGTCAGACCCGTTTCCCGGCTACCCTTATAACCCGAATCAGCTTGGCGATTACCTTTAATATCGATTCAGGTGCCGATGAAACCCTAGATGCCGAGGTTGGTGGAACGGCTGGGGCTTTCCAAGGAGGCAATTGCGGAAGCCATTAGGCTTCCACTCTGAATTTGGCGGGTAGTCTAACCGGTATCCGCGATGAGAAAGGCGGTTAATATTCGGTTGTCGGGGAATCATTCTGAGATGATTTCATTCTTCATTCTACCGTCTTCCATGTTCCTCTGGTCCTTGATACCCTGGCTAAGGAACACAATCCCGATTCGATTGGGTGACGGGCAAATATTGATTGGAACCTTGATTGTCATGCTAACTGTCTCAAGACTGCCTGCATTCGGTTCCCAGTCAGGTGATTGAGGCTAAACCCCCCATTCCTGGTTCCGAGACATATCACGATTTGGGAAAGTTTTCCAGTAAGCAGAAGGCTCTGTCCTCCCTCCCCACCGACCATACATTATTGTGCCATCAACCTGTTCCCTGGAGCTGTCTACCCCAAGGGAAGGATTATACAGTATCTCCACGACCTGAGCATTGAAGGCTTTGGAGACCTACATCAAGAGTCCTAGCTGCTGTGTTAGATTCGTCATCACCCCTGGGGGTATTCAGGATTCTTCTTTGTGGGTAAGAAGGATGGCTCTCTTCACCGTGTATTGATTATCGGGGTTGAATGACATCACGATTCAAGAACAAGTATCCCCTGCCCTTGATGAGTTCCGACTCCTTACAGGGTGCTTTCGATTGTTCACCAAGCTAACCTCGCAATGCGTATCACATAGTCGGATCAGAGAGGGGGCCCGAGTGGTTGACGGGTTTCAATACACCCGATGGGTCGCCGTATCAGGTGATGCCGTTTGGACTACATGCTCCAGCTGATATTTCAGAGTATAGTGAAACGGCGTCCTGAGAATATGATCGGTCTCTTTATTGTTTGTTTACCTGGATGACATTCTGATCTTCTCCGAAGGAACCTTCCGACCCACGTCCAGCATGTCCGGCCAGTTCAGCGGTTGTTGGAGAATCGCCTGTTGCGTCAGAGGCCGAGAAGTGCGAGTTTCACGCCCCACACGACATCCTTTCTCGGGTACATCATCTCCAGGGGAGAGATTAGGATGGACCAGGAGAAGGTTATAGCCCGGTTCTGGAATGGGCCCAGCCGGTGCGAGATTGCAGCTCAAATTTTTGGGGTTTGCAGAATTTCTACACTTGATATTCATCCGGGATTACACCGTGTGGCCGCTCCGTTAACTGCCTTACACATTATCGTGAATCCGGGGCGGATCGGGCGTTTCTGGATTTGTGCGATTCACCAACGCACAGATTCTCTCTCTCAACACCCGCACTACGTCAATTCGTCGTTGAGGTGGGCCGTCTGATGTGGGAGTTAGCCCATCCTATGCATAGCGATGCTCCACCCGACATAAACTCCATCCTACTCTCGTCGCCTTTCGCCTGCGGAGGAATTACGATGTGGTGGCCGAGGGCTTCTCGGCGGTGAAACTTGCCCCTTGGAGAGTGGCGCCACTGTTTGGAGGCGGCGCAGCCGTTTGTGTCTGGACTACCACAATACGTGCAATCGGCTAAACGTCTCAACTCCCGTCAGGCCAAGGTAGGCGTTGTTTGAGCGAATTCAGGTTTTCCCTGACGTTCACCTGGATCTAAAACGGCAAGGCGGACGCCTTGTCCCGGATGTTCTCCAAACGGAAGTGGGTCCCAAGACCGAGACGAAGATTCTTCCCCACTGCGTCGTCTTTGTAGCCCAGAGAAGATTGGGTTACCTTCGACTCTCCTAGCAGTCCCACCCGGTCGGTTGTGTTTGTACCTGAGTCAGTTCGTCCTGCTGTCCTCAAATGGTCCCACCCAACAAATGGCTTGTCACCCTGGCGTGGCTCGGACAATAACGTTTCTTATGAGGTTTTGGTGGCCT
Organism: Coregonus clupeaformis; assembly: GCF_020615455.1. Taxonomy (NCBI): domain Eukaryota; kingdom Metazoa; phylum Chordata; class Actinopteri; order Salmoniformes; family Salmonidae; genus Coregonus; species Coregonus clupeaformis. The sequence goes on along the minus strand of NW_025540090.1, from coordinate 7,783 downwards.
GCCATGGTTTTGCCTGTCCAGTGTGCCGCAGAGAATAAATACACCAATCGGCCCAGCTCTGACTCCCCTTCCTATTCCCGGCGACCATGTCATCAGCCCTGACTTTTGTCTCACTGGTTTCCCTTCTGAGAGGGCCACGGTCGTTCTGACTATCGTGACAGGTTTAGCAAGTTCGCCCACTTTGTGCCAGTGCCAAGCTTCCTCTGCCTCGGAGCGTCAGAGATCTGGTTAAGGTTTTCCAGGGTCCACGGGTTTGCCCAGTGATATCGTTACGACCGTGGCCCTCAGTTTACCTCTGCTGTCTGGAAGTCCTTCTGTTTGGCCATTGAGCTACAGTCAGTCTCACATCTGGTTTTCACCCCCAATCTATTGGTCAGGCGGAACCAACCCAGAAGATGGAATCCACGCTACGCTGCCTGCCTCTTCCCCTCCTGGGTCTCTCAGTTGCCTTGGGTTGAGCATAACCACAATACTCTCCTACATCTGCCACTGGGATGTCTCCCTTCCAGTGCCTGTATGGCTACCACCTCCCTTGTTCCCTTCTCAGGAAGGCTCTCCAGTGCCTTCTGTTCAGGTCCCATATTAGAGCCGTTGCCACCGGACCTGGCATCGGGCCAGAAAAGCACTCCCTTAGGGTTTCGGACCGGTATCAGCCCCCAGCGAATCGTCGCCGATCGCTCCCACCTACACCATCGATATAGGGTCTGGTTAGCCCTGCGGATCTTCCTTTACGACTGAGTCTAGGAGTTTGCAGTTCATTGGTCCGTTTGTGGTGGAGGGGTGGTCGATCCCCAGTGCTTGATTGAGCTCAAACTCCCGAGGACGCTCGAGTCCATCCCACCTTTCATGTCTCCTGCCTCAAGCCTGTTTTGCTCAGTCCTCTGTTGCCTCCTCCTTCCTCTCCTCCTCCTCGGATATTGGTGGTCCTGCCTACACGGTGCGTCGCATCATGGATTCCAGACGAGGCGGGGCCGGGGTTTCAGTATCTCGTGGACTGGGAGGTATGGTCCTGAAGAGAGGGTTGGATTCCGCGGCCCGACAGGTCCTGAATGCTGACCTCATCAGTGACTTCTGCCGCCTCCATCCTGGCGCTCGGGAGTCCGGTGGCGTTAAATCGGAGGAGTACTGTAACATCGGCAGTCTGAGTGGTCCTGTCTGTGGACTAGTTTTTATGTTCGTTATCTCAGTTTCCCGAGGGTTCTGGAACGCTCCTGAGGAGCTCTCTTGATTTCGCACCTGCATCCCATCACAATCTACCACACCTGGTCTGATCATCACCCTTCTTAGGCTCTGGCCTAACATCCATTCCCTGCCGGATCGTTAGCCAGCATAGACAGTAGGTTTACCCAGTATCAGTCTTGGAGCTAGTTTTAGTTTCCATTGTTTGCCTTGTTGGTTTGTTGCTTACTTACCCCGTTTTGTTCCATCTGCGATGCCCGTCCGAACCTTCATCCAACCCCTCTGCCTGGTGGTCGGCGGCTGCCCGACCAGGATGGATCCAACTCACCCCCAACACTAACTGCATGCCGCTCATTCCCTGGATTATTCAGCATGCTCTTGAATTTGTAAATAAACACTCACCTTCCATCAGCAAGGGCATTGAAGATGAAACGATGGCTGGGTCTTTCCAGCATACGTCCCAAACCCCGCCGGGCCAGCGAGGAGTGCGTGAAACATTTCAAGGTCCTGGAGTGGCCTAGCCAGTCTCAGATCTCAACCCCATAAACATCTTTGGAGAGGTTGAATCCCGTGTTGCCGACAGCCCCAAAACATCACTGCACTAGAGGGAGATCTGCATGGAGGAATGAGCCAAAATACCAGCAACAGTGTACTTGAAAACCTTGTGAAACACACAGAAAACGTTTGACCTGTGTCATTGCCAACAAAGGGTATATAACAAAGTATTGAGAAACTTTTGTTGTTACCAAATACTTATTTTCCACCATAATTTGCAAATAAATTCATAAAAATCTACAATGTGATTTTCTGGATATTTTTTTCTACTCATTTTGTCTATATAGTTGACGTGTACCTATGATGAAAATTACAGGCCTCTCATCTTTTTAAGTGGGAGAACATGCACAATTGGTGGCTGACTAAATGCTTTTTCCCCACTGTATACCTAAACCCAAAGATGTGATTTCATGAGGAGCGAGGAAAACATGTGCATTGTCATGTCACAAGAGGGAGGGGGAGGGAGAGAGAGAGAGAGAGAGAGAGAGAGAATTGACATAGGCTTGTCCCTAAAGAGGAAAAATTGCATGCTCTGTAAACACATCCAAACTCACCCAGCCATTGAAAAATAGCCCCTTTCATATATTTTAGAGGCCTGATCCAGGACTAACCTGGACCTACTTGTCTCCCCCAGTCAGAGCGCACCAGCTGGGCTGCAGAGCAGCACCAGAGGATGGTTCACTGAAAATCAGTGGCGTTTTCCTACACAAAACCACTGAGCTGAGAGCCTTCCTGACAGTGGGGTTAGCAGGGCCATATCTGAAAGTTAAGATCATGTTTTCACTCTGCAATTATTGTGACTCAGTGTCATTAAAAATATGATCTGGATGATACTCAGTCTCAAATCCCTCTGCTAATGGCAGAGGGGACAATAAAATAGGTGTTTTGTAGGGACAGATACACCAATGCATCAAGCAAGAGGTGGTCTCTCTTTAGAATTCATTTCAGAGGTTAAATGTATATTTACGTCGTGGCGTGTGTTGATTAATGGCGATCTCACAGGTGAGGTAAAGACTTGAAGTGTCTATGGATGAAGTTGTGAAGTTTGTTCATGTCATGCGTCGCATGATGTGTAACATTGTCTGAGACCTCATTGAGTTATATTCGTCCCCAAAACCAATGCCTAGGCTTTACCGCAGCGTAAAAGCCCATTGGTCACAGACATCAATTCAACGCCTATTCCACGTTGCCTCAATGTTTTATTCAAATACTGAAACAACGGTGGCTGCGAAGTGGGAGTTTTGTGATCGTGCGACCCTGATTCAACAGTCAGTCATACGCGCGTTATAAACCATCTCTTCTCATCGAAACAATCATGTACATTATCAGCCAGTGTACACCCGCGAATGTTGTTTTAAATATGTCTCTTTGACTTATTTTACGCTAACTCACGTTGTAACCTTTATCAGAGCTAAACCCTATGTTAATACCCACATGCACCCAAACACAGACACACACATGCACACACACAGAGAGAGAGAGAGAGAGAGAACCAGAGACAGAGACAGAAAGAGAGAGAGAAAGCCAGAGACAGAGACAGGGCCAGAGAGGGGGGGGAGAAATCATCCTGTCTGAGCCTCAAGCACTTAAAAAAACAGTTACCTCACCAGCCACTAGGCCTCTGAATAACATGGAGGAAGCTCTTTACAGCAACCGGAGGGCGTTAGAGGTTAATCATCATAAAGAGCTATGAATTACTTTTGGGCCAAAACATAGCGTTTAAGGAGAATGAGAGCTCTGGCGCGAGAGGCAGGAGGGTCGTTGGCTCGCTGCTGCAGACAGTGGCTGATATCATGTGTTATTACACAAATGCACTGCACCACAGTGAATGTGTCTTAAACACACAGAGATGGAAAGTCTATTTTTCAATTTGGAAATTAGGAAAGAAGATCAAGTTCACTTGCGGGTTGGCTGTGCTCACATTGTAGTCAAACATATGCTGTGTGTCACTATCTGCCCAAGCACTGTGGGGGATTTCCATAGAAATGTACCGGAAAACTCATCTATCAATGTGGAGTCATTAAATTGTCTGCATGTTGCTAACTGTATATAGCCACTATTAGTGCCATGTCAGAATGAATCCACATGGCCTCTGGCTAATGGTTCAGACCTATTCATTGGATGTTCAGAAGGTCTACCCACACTTTAACCTCTTAAACTCAATGGTAAAGAAATGGATTTAAGATGGTTAAAGTGGTTCTGGCCTGATGATCTAAACAGACAGACAGAGCAGACCCTTGTCCCCTGGTGATGACCTCAAGAGCTCCTATTAGCCAATAACTCGCTCTCACCCTAACCGCTGCTCTGCTGGCGAGGCACCTGGGCCGAAAGGAGAGCAGTAAAGTGCACCACATCCACTCCTCTTCCTTGTTCCTCTTCTCTCTCTCTCGCGAAAAACACACTGAGAGACATTAAGCGGCTCATCAGACAGAGGAAGAATGCAAATAGTGATCAAATAAAATAAAAAACATTTTAAAAGATTATAGGAGAAGAGGGAGGGGGAAGGAGAGAGAGAGAGAGACCAGAGAGAGAGAGAGGGAGAGAGAGAGAGGGAGAGAGAGAGAGAGAGACCAGAGAGAGAGCCAGAGAGAGAGAGAGAGACAGAGAGAGACAGAGAGAGAGAGAGAGAGAGAGAGAGAGGGAGAGAGAGAGGGAGAGAGAGAGAGAGAGAGAGGAGGGGGGGGGAGAGACAGAGAGAGAGGAGAGGCGACAACGAGAGAGGGAAGGAAAGAGAGGACTGGCAAAACAGAAATAAAACCCTCCTGATGCTTTTGTTTCACAAATGAGGAGGAGATGAACTTCTACATATGGTCACACTATTTCTCTGTAACCATCTATACACTAGTCATCAGTCATCATGAGTCAAACAATTAGCCAATCTCTTTTCTATGACCATATTATAAGTAATTAACAGCAGTCCCTAACAAACCATACGTTTCATGAGTCTCTCTGCAACTATCAGCTGATTACTTCTGAGAGTTATTGCGGGATCTAGCGTTCAGGCTGGTTGTAAATCAACAGCGTTTACAGGACACTGAACAGGAGTCTGTCCTACACCCTGAAATCTGTGCTTCAGTTGAGTTATCAAACCAGCCTTCTGCATCACCTTACTACAGACAGAACAGGGGGTTAGAGAGGTGAATCAGTGTCAGAGGGTGGAGTGCCTCTTCTCTATGGTTTTATATACATAATCATGCAGTATAGTGTGTGTGTGTATGCTTACATGCTCCATAGGCTCCATGTATACCCTCCATTATACACTCTTAGAAAAAATGGTGCTATCTAGAACCTAAAACGGGTTCTTGGCTGTCCCTATAAGGAGAACCCTTTGAAGAATCCTTATTAGTTCAGTAGAACCCTTTTGGTTCTTTCCACGAAAGGTTCTACATGGAACCCTAAATGGTTATACTGTTTTACCTAGAACAAATGGGTTCTCCTATGGGACAGCAAACTTTGAACCCTTTTTCAAAAGAATGTAAGGGTCGCAAAACCCCACAATGTAATAGTATGTCTCCGAAATTACTGCAGAAAATTACCCAAAGATAACAATGGGAAATTGAGAGGATTCTAGGTTTCTAGGTTTGAAAACACATAGCTACCAGCATTCCAGAAGCTCGGAAGTTGCACTCAGATACTTACAACAGATCTACACTCTCAAAACCTAACCTTAACCATAACAGTGACTTTCCTCCAATCTCGTCAACCGTTCTACTTGTCGCAGGAACGGCCTGTTCAATAGAGTGATATGGGCGGCCTTGCCACAAAGCGGGAAAAAGGAAGGTTTTTTTCTAATCGAATTATATCTTGACAACAGTAGATTATCAGTGTTGTAATCTATCACGTCTGATCTCCACAGTGCCACACCTCCATAAATGTCGAATCAGGCTAAAAGTCATTGCTTCAAATGGCTCCACCCCTTTTGGGACATTTCCATCAGATTAAAAATCATAGAACTTCTGTCATAACTCCATTAAAATTTATTTTTTTCAAATTTCAAGCCTTCAATACAATCTCAATGGGTGTCTGTGAGCTTGCAGTACGCGCTTTCGTCATGCGTTACGTAACCATGAGCGTGTTGAGAAAAAAGAGTGGATTGTTTGAAAAAAGTTCCTCTTTGTCGCGAACAAATTAAATAAATTTGTATGAAACAATTAGGACCTCCCAGACCAAATTTAATAATTCAACAGGTTTCTACTAAAGGCGGAAAGTCCTACACCCGAGGATTTTCAAAAATTGGTCTGTGTGAAAAAAAGACATTGCCACTCACTCAACTGGATGACAGGGGATACAGGCTAGCTGTCCGCCGCCACAACGATGAGATTAGTGTTGATAATCACAAGTTTACTGGATGTGGATATGGTGTAATAAAGGCAGTTTATTCAGAGGTAAATATATCTGGAGTCGCGTTCACGGACCAGATTAAGTCAAACTCTTAGGGAGCTATAAATTATGCCCCATTACTTACCATATCAGATAAGAGAAATTGCTGCCAGCTACATATATTTTACATCCTGGCCCTACATAGTTCACTATTTGCATCACTTACCAAAATATTACATGTGGTCATATATGCTTGGAAGTGAGATGCCATAAATCAAAAATAAACATTGCTGAACACATTGCCGTTTGAAAACATCGCATTTGCTAAGCGAAGAGATTTGATATGGCAAATGAACTTGGGCTAGGGTGCAAACCTCGATAAGATATAGCCATCAGCATTGCGAATCTCATGATTCTATACGTGTTATGATTCGATACTGTGATTTTTATTACGCACCATATGTCTGTTGCAGAGGGATCAGAAAGCCATGAGAACGAGTTTTGATCAGTCATGAAATAAAGTGCTGAAAACAAATTGGCTCCCAATGTGAAAAGATTGAGAACAAGCTATGAAAACAATAATGTGTTTTGGTGCAGAGTACAGCCAACTAGCGCTAAAATATTGCGATATTGTCAATACATATATCTCAAAATTACTATTAACTCGATTTTCTTTCATTTAATCCCTCAATTAGTAAATAACTGAATTGTTTTTTGTTGCTTCAAGATGATTAGCTAGCCAGCTAAAATGTTTTAGTTAGTTATGCAGTCAGCATCTACAATAGTTGCTATCAATTGTCTCCAAAAAATGCGCGTGGTGTCTCATATTCACAATTGCAATGCGCATCCATGAGTATCCACTTTCTGTAGCTCAGCTGGTAGAGGCATGGTGTTATACATGGGTAGTGGGTTTATCCCGGGACCACCCATACACAAAATTGTATGCACGCATGACTGTAGAGTCGCGCTTTGATAAAACCGTCTGCTAAATGGCATATTATTATTATTATTATTATTATTATTATTATTATCTGAAAAAACATTGTGTGCAGACATTTTATGCAATAAATTATAGGTTCAATCTAGTAGTTCTGATCTTCTGATTGGTCCTGATGAGTTAGGACGAGGGTCCCCCTGCAGGCTACTGTTACTGTTACGTGGCTCTGAGTCGGGTTCTCTTACAAATGTTCAGCCTAAGAGGGGATTTTTTGTGTGTGTGTGTGTGTGTGTGTGTTTAGCAGTGATGATGTGTGTGTGTATGTGTGTGTAGTGATGATGTGTGTGTGTGTGTGTTTGTGTGTGTGTGTGTCCTCAAGCAGAACTTCCGTGAGTTGAAAACTGAGAGGCCTATGGCGTGGGTGTTGTCCTTGCCACCTGCTACCGAGCTAACTAAGATACGACCCTTTTTGTCCTTGTTGTGGATGGCGCCACCTGCTCAGCTCCTACCTAAATAGATCTTAGCACAACATTTTACTCAACATATCATATTCCATGTCACTATAACAAATATATTTACTCGACATTAGCAAGAACAGCCACATCCTCAGCCAGCTAATCCAGTGTGTGAAGTTTTGCGAGGTGTTTGAGTTAGCTTCTTGAGGCAAAGATGAAACTAGAGAGCTCCACCAACTTCCTAGTAAGTTAGCACTTTTGAATCAGTCAATAAATGCTTCTAGTATTGACTTATATGCCCCTGTCTTCATGTTGTTGCCTGACATATCTTTTTTTT
>NW_025540089.1:7500-9996 GCF_020615455.1 Coregonus clupeaformis | reverse complement strand
CTCTCTCTATATCTCTCTCTCTCTCTCTCTCTCTCTCTCTCTCTCTCTCTCTCTCTCTCTCTCTCTCTCTCTCTCTCTCTCTCTCTCTCTCTCTCTCTCTCTCTCTCTCTCTCTCTCTCTCTCTCTCTCTCTCTCTCTCTCTCTCTCTCTCTCTCTCTCTCTCTCTCTCTCTCTCTCTCCTCTCTCTCTCTCTCTCTCTCTCTCTCTCTCTCTCCTCTCTCTCTCTCTCTCTCTCTCTCTCTCTCTCTCTCTCTCTCTCTCTCTCTCTCTCTCGTCTCTCTCTCTCTCTCTCTCTGCTTTCTTCTCCAGAGCTAAAGTAGGACTTTCCTTCAGAGGACACACTATAGTTATATTACTATCTGAATCAGTCGTGTTGTGTGTGCTGAGTTTTTGCGTACTTGTTTTCCTGAGTCAGGGTAGCAGGCATGTGACCACCTTCTTTGCTGCTGTCAGAGTCTTGCAGTGTGTGTTATCGTGTGTGTGTTATATGAGTGTGTGTTATGTGTGTGCGTCTTAGTTTCTGTCAGACTGGGTTTGAGCAGTGGGTGTGTGTCGCTCTAGGGAGTCTGTGTTTACATGTTGCAGGGGGGACACTAATCAGTGTTGCACACGCTCACATATCTCCTCTTACCCCTCATCCTTGTCCTCCCTCTCTTACAAAAATCTAGAAAACAGATGACCAGTTTGACCATACACACAAAGTTGTTATCTCATTATAATGGGACCTGCCTGCATCATAATGGGATATCAAGGTTTTGCATGTAGGCATTCTATTTCCAGAGGTATAAGCAGTTGGATTAGGGCATTCATTCCCATACATCAGAATTGCTTTTTGTTTTACCACGAATCTTCAGTATGTATTTTAATGGAGATCATAAATCTACATAAATCTCAAATAAACCTGAACTGGAATGGGGCTGTGCATCTGCCGGTGTGCGTGTGTGTAATTGTATATGTGTGTATGACTGCAAGCTCGCCTGCCTGCCTTCATGTGTGAGTGGGTGTGTGTGCGTGTGTGTGCGTGTGTGTGTTTGTGCGTGCGTGTGTGTGTGTGTGTGTGAATGTCCCCAGTCAGTGCTATTAAGAAAGCAGGGCATTGTGTGTTCGTTCCATCCATTTGGAGAAAAAGGAAAGCAGTGACCTCACCAGCTGATCAGCCTTTAACCTTTTCACGTCTTGAGTTCAAATCTCTAACGGTCGCACCATGCATGAGATTTTTTTATGCGCATGATGTCAGAATGCACTTACTTTAACAAAATGTGATTGTTACACAACAGGACAGTTAACCCACGCTGCCATCAAACCAAGACACGCTGCCTGCTAATTATCTATAGGCTATGTAGCAACTTGTCAATTTCAAATTATTTTCTAACAACTTATTTTTACAGTTTGAATTGAGGTGTGTTGCGCCTCTTTATTAATTCACATAGAAGTAGCCCATTTCACGCTTGCTTGATCAATTTACGTTTGAGGGAATTACTGAGACGGACAAACTTCTCCCTCTTCGACAAGAGCCCAAGCACAAACTTTTTTCCTCCCTGGCACATTTCTGGCTGGCGACCGCATTGCCTTCATAACTAATAATAACTTTGGACGTGTGCGTTCCTATCAAAGTAAGTGCCTTTTTTACATCTATCATTATAGTTTCTGTATATTGTGTCGGCATTTCTACTGTTAGCACCGTATGCATGTATGGAGCACAAAGCATTTTACTGTTTTATTCGATTGGTGACAAATCCTGACATTCGATTCTTGCATACATTATGGACACATATGATGTGTGTAAAATACTTTTGAAGATTGTACTGATTATGATGAGCTAATGCTAAGCTGTTCGCCAGCTATTTGGGGTGCCATGTTTGTTGACATCATTACAATGCATTCTGGTTGTCACGTAAACGTCTGTCAGACCAAAGAAGCGTGATTCATCACTCCGAGAGAACGCATTTCACTGCTCCAGAGTCCAATGATAGCGAATGCTTTACACCACTCCAGCCGATGCTTGGCATTGCTCCTGCGGTGATCTTAGGCTTGTGTGCGCGCGCAACGTGCCATGGATACCCATTTGGCATGAAGCTCTCGATAAACAGTTCTGTGCTGACGTTGCTTCAGAGGCAGTTTGGAACTCGGTAAGTGAGTGCTGTAACCGAGGACAGATTATTTTTACGCGCTACGCGCTTCGCACTAGGCCAGTCCCGTTCTGTGAGCTTGTGCTGGCCTACCACTTCCGGCTAAGCCAAGTTCAGTTGCTCCTAGACGCTTTCCACTTCATAATAACAGCACTTACATTTGACCGGGGGCAGCTCTAGCAGTGCAGAAATTCTGACGAACTGACTTGTTGAAAGTGGCATCCTACGACCGGTGCCAAACCGTTGAAAGTCACTGAGGTCTTCAGTAAGGCCATTCTACTGCCAATGTTTGTCTATGGAGATTACATGGCTGTCTGCTTGGAATTTTATACACCTGTCATGCAACGGGTGTGGCTGAAATAAGCCG
>NW_025540089.1:0-2500 GCF_020615455.1 Coregonus clupeaformis | reverse complement strand
TTCTCGCTCTCTTAACCTTCTCTCGGTCCCCCCCCTCTTCCCCTCTATCCCACTTCCTACTCTCTCTCTCTTAACATTTTTATTTTTATTTTTAGGGGGTAGATCAGCTTTAATATTGCAGATAGATTGTAACTTCCATCAATGTAATTGTCTGCATCACTTCAAATCCCCCATATGTATTTTTCTCTGCAAATAAATATATATATATATATATATATATATATATATATATATATATCACACACATACATACATATATACATATATACACATACATATACATTTCCTTTTAAAATCTTCCCTTCATTACTTTCCAACACCACCCCTTCCATAATTGGAGTAAACAAGTGCTTAGGCCTCTACTTTAGCTTATACATATATATACATTTTATGGACACAGTCAATTTTACAATAATTCTATTTTGTTTATTTTACTCCTGAAGCTTCCTCTACCCTCAACCTCTCTGATCATTTTCATGATGTCCATCTGGTTTGCTGCTATATGCCATATCTTTCTAACTGTGCTCTTTCACAAAAGCTCTCAACCTATAACCTATTTACTTATTATGGACACAGTATGCTTACATTATTAGTTATCTTGTTGTTATTAGTTGTTGTTAGTTGTTATTAGTCCCATCCTTCAACTCCATTCAACACCACCAATCTACAGTGGGGAGAACAAGTATTTGATACACTGCGATTTTGCAGGTTTTCCTACTTACAAAGCATGTAGAGGTCTGTAATTTTTATCATAGGTACACTTCAACTGTGAGAGACGGAATCTCACAATCCAGAAAATCACATTGTATGATTTTTAAGTAATTCATTTGCATTTTATTGCATGACATAAGTATTTGATACATCAGAAAAGCAGAACTTAATATTTGGTACAGAAACCTTTGTTTGCAATTACAGAGATCACTACCCTCATTCCTGTAGGTTCTTGACCAGGTTTGCACACACCAGCAGGGATTTTGGCCCACTCCTCCATCTAGACCTTCTCCAGATCCTTGAGTTTTCGGGGGTGTCGCTGGATCTGGACTTGCTCCTCCAAAGATTTTCCTATTGGTTCGGGTCCGAGAACTGGCTAGCCACCAGGACACAGAATGCTTCTTACGGAGCCACCTGAGCTCATGGTTGCCCTGGCTGTGATGTTCTGTTGTCTGCTGGGGAAGACCCAGACGACCCATCTTCAATGCTCTTACTGAGGGAAGGAGGTTGTTGGCCAAGATCTCGTGATACAGGCCCCATCCATCACCTCCCCCTCAATGTGGTTCAGTCATCCTGTCCCCCTTTGCAGAAAAGCCCCCAAAGAATGATGTTTCCACCTCCATGTTCACGTTTGGGATGGTGTTCTTGGGGTTGTACTCATCCTTCTTCTTCCTCCAAACACGGCGAGTGGAGTTCCAGACCAAAGTATTTTTGTCTCATCCAAACCACATGACCTTCTCCCATTCTCTCTGGATCATCCAGATAGTCCTGCTGGCAAACTTCCCAGACGGGCCTGGACTATTGCCCCTGGCTTCTGAGCAGGGGACCTTCGTCTTCACTATTTTAATCCCTTGACGGCGTAGTGTGTTACTAATGGTTTCTTCGACGGACCTTGGTTCCAGCTCTCTTCCAGGTCATTAGACCAGGTCCTGCCGTAGTAGTTCTGGGGCTAATCCCTCACCTTCCTCATGATCATTGGATGCTTACGCGGTGAGATCTTGCATGGAGCCCCAGACCGAGGGTGATTGACCGTCATGAACTTTCTTCCATTTTCTAATAATTGCGCCAACAGTTGTTGCCTTCTCACCAAGCTGTACCCTATTGTCCTGTAGCCCATCACAGTTGACATGCAGGTCCACAATTCTATCCCTGATGTCCTTACCACAGTCTCTGGTCTTGGCCATTGTGGAAGAGGTTGAGTCTGTTTGATTGAGTGTGTGGACAAGGCGGTGTCTTTTATACAGGCAACGAGTTCAAACAGCCGAGTCTAATACAGGTAGTCGAGTGGAGAACAGTATGGGGCTTCTTAAAGAAAAACTAACAGGTCTGTGAGAGCCGGAATTCTTACTGGTTGGTGGGTGATCAAAATACTTATGTCATGCAATAGAAATGCAAATTAATTCTTAAAATCCTTCCTCAATGTGATTTTCTGGATTTTCGTTCAGATTCCATCTCTCCTGTTTAAAGTATATCCTATGATGCAATTACAGACCTCTACATGCTTTGTAAGTAGGAAACCTGCATAAAATCGGCAGTGTATCTAAAATACTTGATTTCTCTCCCCACTGTATCTCATAGTCCCATCTTCAACTCCATTCAACACATCCCATCTATCTCTTAACACCATCCATATTGGATTTCTATTTGCCATATTTTTTCAACTGCTACTGTGTGATGTTTTACAAAAGTTCTGAACCTTTCCTATTCTCATTGTTTTTTACAGATTGTAAATTGAAAATAAACATTTTTGCTAAAAGTATTATTATATTATTGATCGATTGACTATGAC
>NW_025540088.1:0-10009 GCF_020615455.1 Coregonus clupeaformis | reverse complement strand
TGGGAGATAGCACCGTGGATAGTTTAGAGAGAGAGAGAGAGAGAGAGAGAGAGAGAGAGAGAGAGAGAGAGAGAGAGAGAAGGAGAAAGAGAAAGAAAGAAAGAGAGAGAGAGAGATAGTTTACCTGCTCCTGGATAGGTCTCTCCTCAGTCAGTTGTTCTGTTGTAACTTCCATGCTTTATCTGCAGGGAAAATAAAACTCACATAATAATAATAATAATAATAACCCCCCTCATCATTATCATCATCCCGTCCCAATCATCCTTATCGTCTTCATCATCATCATCATCATCACCATTCACTATCACATCTTCTGAGACATCTGCAAAGTTATCATTTAGGTAGAAACAAATGTGGACCAGCTAATCTGACTGCTAGTCAAATCCCATAACCTTAACTTGCTTGAGAAACCGATCTTAAATCATATCAGGCAACTTTCTCCTATGAACCACAGAAAAAACCACTGACTTGAATTTGAGGGAATACTACTCATCAGGGTATTTTTAAGTTATGCCTGCTTATTCTGTATGGGCCTAGTGTATTCATTTAATTTGTTTAATTTTTGTTCAACTATGGTTTATTGATGAGAAAGAGGGTATAGTCTATGGCTACAGTGAGTCCCAACTCCCCGACAAACCCGACACAGCAGCGTCATAAATCGGTTTAACAAACAAAAGATTAAACTGCGTTGGAAATAAAACGCAATCAGCCTTACGTCGCATGCAACCGACACACGTCAAAACCTCTTTTTTGTTATTTTACTGCATCCTATTTCACTGTTATTTCCTGCTCTATTTTTACTTGAATTTGCGTTTTATAATGTTTAAATATCCTTTAAAACGTCTTTAAAGGTTTTAAATATAAGCCTAGGCCTAGTTAAAATGCACTTTTAAAGTGGGCTATAGGCCTAGCAAACTAAAAATATTCACACAAACCAGTCACTACAGATGTAGGCTACCAGCAGGCCATGCACTCACCATCCTCGGCAGGCGTGGGGAAAGCAGAAATCTGGGAGACAGTCACAGCAAAAATCCCGAGCAGGAGAACTCCCATTCCTTTTGACGCCATTCTGAAATAAATATCCAGGCTGTAGGCTATTTTCCGGTAGATTACACCCGGTCCTCAAGCTCTTGTGGGTGTTGTGTTGTGTGGATGGTCCACCCGGCGATAGCGGTCACAAACTGCTGGATGTTTGGACAGCTCCGCTCTTCCTGCTGGTGGTGCTGGAAACTGAAAACCGGGCTGCGCTCTGACTGTAACCGCTCTGGCTGTTCCTCGCGGCGGGAGGGGCTCCCAAATCTCCACTCTCCTCTGGTGACTGATGGAGCTGTTAACAAGCCGCGGTGCTGAAAAGCAGGACACTTGCTATAATTAACACGAGATAGATAAACTGCCAGGCTCTGTAGTCTCTAAGCTCCGTGTGAGCTCTAACGAACTCACCTGCCGTATGCCGGGATGGTAGCAACCCGAAAACAACACGATCTCTCTTTCTCTCTCTCTCTTCTCCTCTCCCTCTCTCTCTCTCACCCCGGACCAAACCGTGGAGGAGGAGAGCGAAATGAGTATCCGCCTCTGATCGTCATCCTGCACTGTACGCCGTTAGCTTTTTTATAACCGATCTCTACTGTGGGCTGTCCCATTTTGCCCCCGTTGGAATAAGATACAGACATACATACACAACAAGTCAAGGCATGGTTGTGCCCAGAGCAGAGTTGTGTTTCAGATGTGTTCCATGTTCCCCAGCCCCAGTTAATCTCCTGCTTTATGAGCCTTATGCTTCAGATGAATATACATGATGTCTGCTGACTGGACAGAGCTCTCTTACTGGACTAGCTTTAAGCAGGGTGAAACATACTGTGCAGAGTGGGTTATCATTTGTCCATTGAGGAACAGCACACACACACACTTTGTAAAAGACAATTCATTATGCTCAGGTATTGTTATGTGTGTGTGTGTGTGTGTGTGTGTGTGTGTGTGTGTGTGTGTGTGTGTGTGTGTGTGTGCGCGTGCGTGCGTGCGCGTGCGTGCGTGCGTGCGTGCGTGCGTGCGTGCGTGCGTGCGTGCGTGCGTGAAGTCTCCTGAGTGGCGCAGCGGTCTAAGCGACTGCATCGCAGTGCTACGCCACTAGAGATCCTGGTTCAAATCCAGGCTCTGTCGCAGCCGGCGCGACCGAGACCTCATGGTCGGCGCACAATTGGCCCAGCGTCGTAACCAGGGTAGGGGAGGGAATGGCCGGCAGGATGTAGCTCAGTTGATAGAGCATGGCGTGCAACGCCAGGGTTGTGGGTTTGATTCCCACGGGGGGCCAGTATTAAAAAAAATAAAAAAAATAAATAAATAATGCGCTCACTAACTGTAAGTCGCTCTGGATAAGAGCGTCTGCTAAATGACTAAAATGTAAATGTAAAAATGTGTGTCTGTCTGTCTGTCCTACCTCAGTGCAGTGACCCTTATCTCATTCTCTCTCACCTGCTCTACCCTTTCACTATCTCCTCTCTTTCTCTCTCTCTCCACTTTCACTGATCTCCTATTGATTACACCTGATCTCCCCTCCCACCCCCACACCCTGTAATCTGATCTAGCCCCTGAGCTGCAGTACTCTCTTTAGTAGTCACTGCATGACACTACTCACAGACACATATAACACAAACCAAACACCCACCCAACAGTCATACAGAATGCCAACTCACTAGTTCCTATTACAGTTTATACTGCAGTCATCACCTTTTATCCATTCTACTGCAGTCATCACCTTTTATCCATCCTACTGCAGTCATCACCTTTTATCCATCCTACTGCAGTCATCACCTTTTATCCACCTACTGCAGTCATCACCTTTTATCCATCCTACTGCACTCATCACCTTTTATCCATCCTACTGCAGTCATCACCTTTTATCCATCCTACTGCAGTAATCACCTTTTATTATCCTACTGCAGTCATCACATGTTATCCATCCTACTGCAGTCATCACCTTTTATCCATCCTACTGCAGTCATCACCCTTTATCCATCCTACTGCAGTCATCACATTGTATCCATCCTACTGCAGTCATCACCTTTTATCCATCCTACTGCAGTCATCACATGTTATCCATCCTACTGCAGTCATCACCTTTTATCCATCCTACTGCACTCATCACCTTTTATCCATCCTACTGCACTCATCACCTTTTATTATCCTACTGCAGTCATCACATGTTATCCATCCTACTGCAGTCATCACCTTTTATCCATCCTACTGCAGTCATCACCCTTTATCCATCCTACTGCAGTCATCACATTGTATCCATCCTACTGCAGTCATCACCTTTTATCCATCCTACTGCAGTCATCACATGTTATCCATCCTACTGCAGTCATCACCTTTTATCCATCCTACTGCACTCATCACCTTTTATCCATTCTACTGCAGTTATCACCTTTTATCCATCCTACTGCACTCATCACCTTTTATCCATTCTACTGCAGTTATCACCTTTTATCAAACCTACTGCAGTCATCACCTTTTATCCATCCTACTGCAGTCATCACCTTTTGGACTACATACTGTAGATGGGACTGTTCTCTTGTTTTGGAGTCTGGAACAGAGTGGCGTTTTTTTTCTCCTCTCCTCTTTGCAGTGTGTTATGGGACGTGCCACCCTTCCCAGGAGGACTATAGTGTTTCCTGTTTCTGTTTCCTGCCTGTCTCAGTAGTCTCACATCACCCACTAGCCACAGCCAATACATTACTGGCTCTGGGACTGAGATGGGGATTCTATCTCAGAGGAGGAGAGGAATGAGAAGAGGAAGATAAATAACAAAAATGAGGTGAAGGTAGAGGAGGGAGATGAGAATAGGAGGCAGACGAAGAAGAGTTGTAGGAGGTAGATGAGGAGCAGGAGGTAGATGAGAGAGCGAGGTAGATGAGAAGAGATGGAAGAAGAGGACTGGGTTCCCAACATGATGATGTTCTTCCTCTCTACAGCACCATACATATTAAAGCTTAGCTACCATGTCCCTCTGATCAGTGTGTGTCTACTGCCCTCAGTGGCTTTATGTCAGTGTCAGAAGGCCCTGGGTTTCCTGTAGTCCAAGCCAGCAGTCCACAGAGAATGGGGTTGACACTGTTTCAGTTATGTGACATTCAGTATGGATGAGGTATGGAGCATGAGTCACTCAGTGACAGTCTGCATACTGAATGTGTACTGCTGAATGTGTACTGTTGAATGTGTACTGCTGTATGTGTACTGCTGAATGTGTACTGCTGAATGTGTACTGCTGAATGTGTACTGTTATATGTGTACTGCTGTATGTGTACTGCTTAATGTGTACTGCTGAATGTGTACTGCTGAATGTGTACTGTTGTATGTGTACTGCTGAATGTGTACTGCTGAATGTGTACTGTTGTATGTGTACTGCTGAATGTGTACTGCTGAATGTGTACTGTTGTATGTGTACTGCTGAATGTGTACTGCTGAATGTGTACTGCTGAATGTGTACTGCTGAATGTGTACTGTTGTATGTGTACTGCTGAATGTGTACTGCTGAATGTGTACTGTTGTATGTGTACTGCTGAATGTGTACTGCTGAATGTGTATGCTGTATGTGTTACTGCTGAATGTTACTGCTGAATGTGTACTGTTGTATGTGACTGTCTAAGGTGTACTACATTGTAGGTAATGCTGAATGTTGACCGCTGAAGTTACTGTGTAGCGTGTGTACTGCTGAAATGCTGTACTGCTGAATGTGTACTGTTCATTATGATTATGGGGTTATAGAGATAAATGTTTCAAATGTTGCCTGGGGTTTTCCACAGTACATGTAATACTATATATGTAATACTTTATATGTATTGTGATCATGTTTTATATACTTAATAAAATCTGTTTCCTGTTCCTTTTACTTGCCTGTCTCAGCAGTCAGTTTGTGTCCCAAATAGTCTCAAACGATACCCTACTACAGCTCATAATATAGTGCATTGCATTTTAACAGATCACGTAGCACCATGATGTAGAGCACTGTTCTCTACCAGGAAGTTGCAAAAACTGTTGAGTTCTTTGATATATGCTCCTGAGACCCAGCAATTTTGTCCTCTCTAGTGGACATTAGTTATTGGTCCTTATCTCTGAAGCCATACAAACCACTGTATTAAATGTGGAGGTGTGACCTTGGCAACGTTATCTTCCTGGTTCTTTAAAAAATGTCTACCATCAAAGTTAGCACATTTTATGGACATTTGAAAAGTGTTTGTAGTTATTAATTATATATCTTTTTTCAAATTGTTTCTAGTAAGTAAATATCTTAGGAATAGTTAAGTGAGTTTTCAGAATGTGAATATTTTCACCTTAAATCAGAGCTTATCAAGAAATGTCCTCTGTAGTGACAGCCTGATGCCGCCACTATGTTTTCCACCTTACTCTACCCATTGACTGTAATGTAAATGTTTTCGTATTTATGTCCTAATGACCACTACAAAGGACAATTTTGCACTTTTCTTGGTAAGATGTTTTTTATTCTTCACAAAAGCACTTATGTTTATGTAAAATAAAATATGACAAAAAAAACCATTTTTTCGGGTCTCAGCAGGATATGCATAGACGTATAATTTCTCATTTTCTATAGACGTAAGTACCAGTAGGCACCACTTGATAATAGTCAGCACATCATAAAATAAAATAAAATCATGTAAATATGATCTGAAAAATGATTGTAAGTGATGTGTATTTCCTAACATGAAGATGTACTTTTCCCTCTACAGCGCCACAGCTCATCTACCACGTCCCTTTGATCAATGTGTGTCTACTGCCCTCTAGTGTTAACTTGAAGTCAGTGCGATAGATCAGGATAGTTCAGGAGTTTCACTTTCACTTTTGGAGACGAAAGCAAAGATTATGATAACTACCCAAGATAGAAAAGCAATGTTGTTTACATTGGGAGCCAATAAATCACAGTGGACAGAACGGCAAGGTGGTGGGTAGAGCCAAGCACAAGATAGCGAGATCCTATTGGCTAATTTTAGGACGTATTTGCCAGGGCCAGGTTGTTTGTGTGTGACTCTCCTGCTTCTCCTGCACAGAGCAGACTCTGGTACAGTACCCTCACATTCTGTCTTTGTGTGTGTGTGTATGTGTGTGTGTGTATATGTGTGTGTGTGTGTGTGTGTGATAATGTACATAATCCTGACCAGCACTGGTATATGATGATCACAACATGATAGTTGTTGTGACACATCAGTACCTGAGTATGACTTGCACCAACATGTGTCTTTAGTGAGGTTTGTAAAATCTGAATGGTTGATTCTCTCTCCAGAAAGTTTTGAGGTTCTTGGTCCGACTCGTGCCATTGCTGCTGTGGCTGGTGATGACATCATTCTGCCCTGTTACATCAAACCCAACATCAGCGCTGAGAACATGAGAGTTGACTGGTTCAGATTCAACCTCCCAGTCCATTAGTCAAATACTCAAGTCCATCTCTACCAAGATGGCAGAGACAAATACCATGATCAGATCCGCTCCTACGAGGGAAGGACATCATTGTTTAAAGAGGAACTGAAGAAGGGCAACACCTCTTTGAAACTGACCAGGGTACAAGGCACTGACGATGGACTTTACAAATGTCTTGTTCAGTCTAAGACCCATTATGATGATGCCACCATTCAAGTCTACATAACAGGTGAATTTATTTTCCCATAAATACAACAACCCCACAGCGAAGTACATGATTCTGTTTCCAATCTCAGCAGAACTTCATCTCCAGTCTCCCTTTGTGTCTGTAGCTATAGGATCCAAGCCAGAGAGTTTCAATTGAGGACAGAAAGAAGGGAGGGATGGGTCTGCTGTGTGTATCCCAAAGGCTGGTTCCCTGGAGCCTGAGTTGTGAGTGGCTGGACAGTGAAGGGGTCACTCTGTCTGCTGGACCTTCAGAGACAGACAGGGACTATAAGGGGTTCTACATAGTCAAACTAAAGACCATTGTAAAGGAGACTGACACCAACCACTTTACCTGCAGACTCAGACAGAGGCAACTCAGTGAGCAGATCAACATGGAGACAGAGTTTCACATCTCTAGTGAGTTGCACAACATCATATTATTGTTTAGCTGATATGAAACACTTTTAATGTTTTATATGCTTTTGTATTACAAAGGCTGAGTAATAATGAAACATAAATAGGACAATTGGATACAAGTTTGTCGACATTTTTAGAACACTAAAGTATTCTAATGTCAAAATGAAATGTTGGTTTTGTAGATCCAGCTTTATGCCTCCACCCCAAATGAATGGAAAAGATATGCACAAAATAAACCTGGAAAACCAGGAAATGAGATGGTTCTCAAATGTTCCATTCATTTGTCATTGAGGCATATTGCTGGATCTACACAACTGATGTCATGGGATGTGGTTTCATTTTGACATTAGTCTGCATTTGAGGTCTGTAAAAGTTTGACAAATCATTCGTTATGAGTGAAATGTCCCTTCAATTTTATTATTTGCAGCAGTGGTAAGCATGTCACTGATCTCAGTTGATTTGGTCTTGCAGGTGAGCTGATCCTTGTTCACACAGACACATGGAGAGTGGCCTTTGCAGTGATTGTCTCTCTGAGCATTGTCCTTGTGGTCATATTAGCTTTCACCATCTGGCGCTGGAAACATTTGTGCAATGACTACGGTAATAGAAAACTGATTAAAGAGTTTATTTGACTGAATGTAAATGTTTTACAGTTCAGTTTCCAGAGTGGCATACACAAGGAGTTGGGTACTAGAACCGAAAGCTTGCTAGTTCGATTCCCTGAGCCGACAAGGTGAAACAAATCAGTTGATCTACCCTTGAGAAAGGCACTTAACCCTAATTGCTCCAGGGTCGTCATCAATCGATCCCTGTATGACCCTACTCTCCGAGAGTAACTCAGGGAGAGTTGGGATATGCAAAAAACACATTTACATTTCACACCTCACACTCGTACAGGTTAACCACTTGTACATGCAGTGAAACAGGACAAATATAAGAACCCCCTATTTGACCTTTAGAATTAAAAAGCTGTGACGAGGTGTGAATAAAGGAGTCAGGCGCAGGAGGTAAAACACCGAAGTCCAGAGTTTATTACGTTTACATAAATCAAACGCTCCCAGCGTGAAAACGTAACTATAACAAGGGAAAACATTCCACCTTAGCAAGTACAAACAGAAGAGTAGCTCAACCGAGCTACTCGCTCTCACAATAAACAATCACTCACAAAGACAATGGGAACAGAGGGAACACTTACAGTGGGGGAAAAAAGTATTTAGTCAGCCACCAATTGTGCAAGTTCTCCCACTTAAAAAGATGAGAGAGGCCTGTAATTTTCATCGAATAGGTACACCGTCAACTATGACAGACAAATTGAGGAAAAAAATCCAGAAAATCACATTGCAGGATTTTTTAATGAATTTATTTGCAAATTATGGTGGAAAATAAGTATTTGGTCACCTACAAACAAGCAAGATTTCTGGCTCTCACAGACCTGTAACTTCTTCTTTAAGAGGCTCCGCT
Organism: Coregonus clupeaformis; assembly: GCF_020615455.1. Taxonomy (NCBI): domain Eukaryota; kingdom Metazoa; phylum Chordata; class Actinopteri; order Salmoniformes; family Salmonidae; genus Coregonus; species Coregonus clupeaformis. The sequence goes on along the minus strand of NW_025540088.1, from coordinate 1,498 downwards.
GTCCTCCACTCGTTACCTGTATTAATGGCACCTGTTTGAACTTGTTATCAGTATAAAAGACACCTGTCCACAACCTCAAACAGTCACACTCCAAACTCCACTAGGCCAAGACCAAGAGAGCTGTCAAAAGGACACCAGAAACAAAATTGTAGACCTGCACCAGGCTGGAAGACTGAACCTGCAATAGGTAAGCAGCTTGGTTTGAAGAAATCCAACTATGGGGAGCAATTATTAGGAAATGAAGACATACAAGACCACTGATAATCTCCCACGATCTGGGGAACTCCACACAAGTCTCACCGTGGGGTCAAAATGATCACAAGAACGGTGAGCAAAAAATCCCAGAACCCTACACGGGGGGACCTAGTGAATGACCTGCAGAGAGCTGGGACCAAAGTAACAAAGCCTCACCATCAGTAACACACTACCCGCCAGGGACTCAAATCCTGCAGTGCCAGACGGTCCCCCTGCTTAAGCCAGTACATGTCCAGTCCCGGTACCTGAAGTTTGCTAGAGTGCATTTGGATGATCCAGAAGAGGATTGGGAGAATGTCCATAGGTCCAGATGAAACCAAAATAGAACTTTTTTGGGTAAAAACTCAACTCGTCGTGGTTTGGAGGACAAAGAATGCTGAGTTGCATCCAAAGAACACCATACCTACTGTGAAGCATGGGGTGGAAACATCGTGCTTTGGGGCTGTTTTTCTGCAAAGGGACCAGGACGACTGATGTAAAGGAAAGAATGAATGGGGCCATGTATCGTGAGATTTGAGTGAATACCTCCTTCCATCAGCAAGGGCATTGAAGATGAAACGGGCTGGGTCTTTCAGCAGACAATGATCCCAAACACACCGCCCGGGCAACGAAGGGAGTAGCTTCGCAAGAAGCATTTCAAGGTCCTGGAGTGGCTTAGCCAGTCTCCAGATCTCGGAACCCCCATAGAAAATCTTTGGAGGGAGTTGAAAGTCCGTGTTGCCCAGCGACAGCCCCAAAACATCACTGCTCTAGAGGAATCTGCATGGAGGAATGGGGCCAAAATACCAGCAACAGTCATGTGAAAACCTTGTGAAGACTTACAAGAAAACGTTTGACCTGTGTCAATGCCAACAAAGGTACTTATAACAAAGTATTGAGAAACTTTTTGTTATTGACCAAATACTTATTTTCCACCATAATTTCCAAATAAATTCATAAAAATCCTACAATGTGATTTTCTGGATTTTTGTTCTCAATTTGTCTGTCATAGTTGACGTGTACCTATGATGAAAATTACAGGCCTCTCTCATCTTTTTAAGTGGGAGAACTTGCACAATTGGTGGATGACTAAATACTTTTTTCCCCCACTGTATACACATACTAATTAGGGGAATGAGCACCAGGTGTGTGTGATTGACATGACAAGTGGAGTGATGAGAATGGGATCGGCAGTAGTTAGTAAGCCGAGAGTGGCGATGAACGCCAAACCTGCCCGAACAAAGGAGGGGAGGCAGCCTCGGCG
>NW_025540087.1:0-10006 GCF_020615455.1 Coregonus clupeaformis | reverse complement strand
AGGGCAGTGTGAGTAGGACCAGCAGTGTCATTAGACTTAACAAACGAGGATCGGATGCGTCCAACCTTCTTTTTCAAAGTGGTTGGCGAAGTCATCCACAGAGAGAGGGATGGGGGATTCAGGAGGGAGAAAATGTGGCAAAGAGCTTCCTAGGGTTAGAGGCAGATGCTTGGAATTTAGAGTGGTAGAAAGTGGCCTTAGCAGCAGAAACAGATGAAGAAAATGTAGAGAGGGGGGAGTGAAAAAGATGCCAGGTCGGCAGGAGTTTGGATTTTCTTCCATTTCCGCTCCGCTGCCCGGGCTCTGTTCTGTGAGCTCGCAATGAGTCATCAAGCCACGGCGCTGGAGGGAGGACCAGCCGGCCGGGAGGATAGGGGACACAAGAGAGTCAAAGGATGCAGAAAGGAGGGGGGGGGTTGAGGAGGCAGAATCAGGGGGTGGAGGGGAGGGATTTAGACGAGGGAAAGAGATGATAGGATGGAAGAGGAGAAGTAGTGGGAGAGAGAGAGCGAAGGTTTGCGGCGCGCAGCTACCATCTGTGTAGGGGACAGAGTGAGTAGTGTTGGAGGAGAGCGAGAGAAAAGGAAACAAAGTAGTGGTCGGAGACATGGAGGGGGGTTGCAGTGAGGTTAGTAGAAGAAGCAGCATCTAGTAAAGATGAGGTCAAGCGTATTGCCTGCCTTGTGGAGTAGGGAGACGGTGAGAGTGGGTCAAGGTTGGAAAGAAGGAGGCAGGAGAGAAATGAGTCAAATCTTGGACATAGGGAGGTTGAATCCCCCATTTTGTGACATTGCCTATCTTCCCGATGGTGCCTCTCTCATAATCGTTCTCTGAGTCTGTACATAGTCAAAGCTTTCCTTAATTTAGGGTCAGTCACAGTGGTCATGTATTCTGCTACTATGTAATCTCTGTTTAGGGCTACATAACATTTTCCAGTTTGCTCAGTTTTTGTTCATTCTTTCCAATGTGTCAAGTAATTATCTTTGTTTTCTCATGATTTGGTTGTGTCTAATTGTGTTGCTGTCCTGTGGCTCTGTAGAGGTCTGTTTGTGTTTGTGAGCAAGAGTCCCATTACCAGCTGGCAGAGTGACTCTTGGTTCATCTCTCTGTAGGTGAGGGCTTTGTTATGGAAGGTTTGAGAATCACTTATTTTTGGAGTGGGTGTAGACTTTAATTTGCTATTTTCTGGATTTTATCATTGCTTGAGATCATCCTAATTCTGCTCTGCATGCATTATTTGGTGTTTTACATTGTACACCGAGAGGATGTTTTGCAGAATTCTGCATGCAAGTCTCAATTTGGTCTTTGTCCAATTTTGTGAATTCTTGGTTGTAAAACCTCAAAACCATAAAGGAAAATTAGTTCAATATCTGATTCAATACTGTATTTTCAGCCGGATCCTAATTGGGTCAGAATTTTTTATTTATGTCCTGTCCTCACACCTACTCATCCAAGGGTTTTCTTTATTTTGATTATATTCTACATTTATATCATCAAACCTGCAAGCTAATACATATGGAATCATGTGTGTAACCCCAAAAATGTTAAACAAATCAAAATATATTTTATAATCTTTAATAGCCACCCTTTGCCTTGATACAGCTTTAACATTCTTGCATTCTCTCCCCTTCAGCTTCTACCTGGAATGCTTTTCCAACAATCTTTAAGGAGTTCCCACATATACTGAGCACTTGTTGGATGCTTTTCCTTCCTCCACGGTCCAACTCGTGTCCACAAACCAACTCAATTGGGTTGAGGTCGCGTGATTGGAGCCCAGGTCCAGGTGATGCAGCACTCCATCACTCTCCTTCTAGGTGAAATAGCCCTTACACAGCCTGGAGGTGGGTTGGGTCATTGTCCTGTTGAAAACAAATGATAGTCCCACTAAGCACCGTGTGATAGGATGGGCGCGTGTAACTGCAGAATGCTGTGTAGCCATGCTGGTTAAGTGTGCCTGTAGATTTCTGACAAATTATAGACAGTGTCACCAGCAAAGCACCCACACCATCACACCTCCTCCTCCATGCTTCACAGTGGGGAACCAGAAATCTCAAATTTGGACAGATTTCCTCGGTCTATGTCCATTGCTCATCATTTCTTGGGCCAAGCAAGTCTCTTCTTCTTATTATTTGTCCTTTAGTAGTGATTTCTTTGCAGCAATTCGACCATGAAGGCCTGATTCACACAGTCTCCTCCTGAACAGTTGATGTTGAGATGTGTCTGTTACTTGAACTCTGTGAATCATTTATTTGGGCTGCAATCTGAGGCGCAGTTAACTCTAATAACTTATCCTCTGCAACAGAGGTAACTCTGGAGTCTTCCTTCCTTATGTGGTCCTAATGAGAGCCAGTTTCATCACAGTGCTTGATGGTTTTGCACTCACTTAGAAGAAACTTTCAAAGTTCTTAAAAATTTTCCAGATTACTACTTCATGTCTTAAAGTAATGATGACTGTTGTTTCTCTTTGTTTATTTGAGCTGTTCTTGCAATAATATGACTTGGTATTTTACCAAATAGGGCTATCTTTTATACCACCCCTACCTTGTCACAACACAACTGATTGGCTCAAACATAAGGAAAGAAATTCCACAAATTAATTTTAATTCATTTAGCAGATGCTCTTATCCAGAGCCACATTGCTCAACCCACAATCCTGGCGTTACCAAACACCATGCTCTACCAACTGAGCTACATCCCCTGCTGGCCATTCCCTCCCCTACCCTGACACACTGGGCCAATTGTGCGCCGCCATGGGTCTCCCATCATACTCGGCTTTGCAATGGAAACCTGGATCAAACCAGGATCTCTGAAGTGCACAGCTAGCACTGCGATGCAGTCCTTAAACCCACTGCGCCGCTGTGACTACCTCATGAAGCTGGTTGAGAGAATCCAGTGTTGCAAGCTGTTTTTTCTTCTCAATTATTTACCTAAAAATAAATAAAGTTGTTATTGTCTTTTACTAGTTCTAATATTTGAAGAGGCTGGGGCTCAAGTTGCATTCTCTGTCTCACTGGCCCTGAGGAAAAAATCTGTTGTTTTTGCCAATTTTAACCACAAACTTGTTGTTTGTGTACATGATTTTATAATGTTGTATGTTTTCACCCTGCACCCTCTTTCCAGCACTTTATATAGCAACCTCATGCCAAATTATCAAAACTTTTAATCCAGCATGAAGTTTATTTTTTTTATTTTGTTTGTTTGTCAATGAATGTCAGTATCTGTCTGTGTTACTGAAATTTTAAAAAGCCTATTTGACATTTACTCCAGGACATTGTTTTCACTGAGAAACTTAGGATTCTATCTCCACGGTAGTTATTGGGGTCAAATTTTCTCCTCTCCTCTCTCGCAATTTCTCTCTCTGTTCTTTCTCTCTTCTCTCTCTCTCACTCAACTCTCCTCTCTCTCGATCCTTCTCGCTCTCCTTCTCTCTCTCCTTCTCTTTTCCCTTCTCTCTCTCTCCTTCTCTCTCCTTCTCTTCTCACTCCCTCTCTTCTCTTGCTCCTTCTCTCCACTCCTTCTTGCTCTCTCTCTCTCTCTATTCTTGTCTGTGCTGTGCTGGGCATATTCCTCTAAATCAGGTAGGAAAATGCTATACTCCGTGGTTGGCTGAAGTCTAGGTTCTGGGCAACCCAGTATCCTGCCCTCCCTCCTCCTCTCTTCTCTCTCTCTTATATTACACTTCTCTCCCCTCCCTGCTTCTTCCCCCTCTCTTCTTCTCTCTCTCTCTCTCCTTTGCTCTGTCTCTCCCTATCTATCTCTCTCCTTCTCTCCTCCTTCCCCTTCTCTCTCTCCTCTCTCACCTTCTCTCTCTCTCTCTCTGTCTCCTTCTTGCTCACCTCTCATTCTCTCTCCTCTCTCTCTGTGCTGAGGCATATTCCTTTAAATCAGGCAAAAAATCTGGTAATTCTCCCAGTGGCTGGCAGAAGTCGGGCTGAATCTCAACCTCCTGACACCCGCCCCCACACTCCCCTCTTCCTCTCCTCTCTTCTATCTTCTCATCTCTTTTCTATTCCTCTCTCCTCTCTCCTCCCTCCACCCTATCCCTCTCCTACTCTCTCTCTACCTCCTTCCTGCCCTCTCCTTCTCTCTCCCTCCTCCCTCCTTCCTTCCTTCTCCCTCCCTCTCAGGGCCGGCTCCAGAGCATAGCCGACATAAGTGGTAGTAACATTTAATTTGAGGTTCCATAACTAAACCATTTATAAGGCATTTATAAACCATTTGTATGAATTTACAACCGATTGCTCACAAAATATTATTAACCATCGCGCCCATATCTCAACTTCCCATCTTAATCTCAGCCAATCTACCTAGAATCCCTCAGCTATCCCTCACTGTTACTTCAGACTGATTTTTCTCCAGTTCAAACCTACAGGCATCTGTTTCTCAAACTAGCATTATGTTTTGTCCTCTCCTCAGTTTCACGCCTCCCCTCCTCTTTCTATTCTGGTCAAAGCCAGTTTGCGCTGTTCTGTAGGGAGTAGTACACAGCGTTGCTCTACGATCTTTGTTTTTGGCAATTTCGCATGGAATCCTTCATTTCTCAGAACAAGAATAACTGCAAGTTTCAGAAAAAAGTTATTTTGTTTCTCTTTTTTTTTATACCACTATTGCTATGCTCCAATACTCATTCGTCTCCATAAAATGCATTTTATTGCTTCTTTAATCAGCACAACAAGTTTTCGCTATTGCTAACATAATTGCAAAGAGGTTTTCTAATTATCAATTGCCTTTTAAAATGATAAACTTGATTGAATTCAAGCGTGACATTGAACACGACTGATGGTTGCTGATAATGGCCTCTAAATACCCTATTAATATTCCATTAATTCAGCCGTTTCCAGCTACAATAGCCATTTACAACATTAACAATGTCTACACTGTATTTCTGATCAATTTGATATTATTTTAAATGACAAAAAAATTTGCCTTTCTTTCAAAAACAAGACATTTCTAAGTACCACTTTTGAGGGCAGTGTGTGTGTGTGTACACATATATATATATACTACATGAACAAAAGTATGCTTGACACCTTCTCTCATCAAACATCTCATTCCAAAATCATGAGGCATTAATATGGATTGGCCCCCTTTTGCTGTTATAACCCTCCCTCTTCTGGGAAGGCTTTCCACTAGATTTTGGAACATTTCTACAAAGACTTTCTTCCCTCAGCCACAAGAACATTAGTGAGGTCGGCACTGATATGGTTGGCATCACATTCCCATTCATCGTGTTCGATGTTTGGGTCGGGCTCTGTGCAGGCCATCAAGTTCCACGGCAATCTCAACCAAACCATTTTCTGTATGGATCTCAGCTCTGTGCATGGGACATTGTCATGTTGAAACAGGAAAGACCTTCCCCAAACTGTTGCCACAAAGATAAGCTACAGAATGTCATTGTATGCTGTAACGTTAAGTTTCTCTTCACTGGAACTAAGGACTAACATGAAAAACAGCCCCAACCATTATTCCTCCTCCCACCAAAACTGTACACTTGGCACTATTCATTAGGGCAGGTAGCGTTCTCCTCATCCATCCAAACCCAGATCTCCCTTCGACTGCAGATGTAACTAGTTCCTCACTCCAAAAACACATTCCCACTGCTCCAGGAGTCCAATGGCGGCATTCCCCCCCCTCCCGGCCCGGCGCTTGGCATTGCGCATGGTGATCTTAGGCTTGTTGCAGCTGCTCCAGCCATGAAACCCATTTCATAATCAGGCGAACAGTTCTTGTGCTGACGTTGCTTCCAAAACAGTTTGAACTAGTAGTGAGTCCTCAACCTAGGACGCATTTTTATGCGCTTCCCTCGGCAGTCCCTTCTTGCTTGTGTGGCCTACCACTTCCCGGCTGACGTTATTGCTGATTTCCACGTCCCACCAAAAACTGCATTACAGCTACGGGGCAGCTCTGGCAGGGCAGAAATTTGATAGGCTTGTTGAAAGCGTGGCATCGCTGGCTGATTGCACGTTTGAAGTCACTGAGCTCTTCTGTAGGCCATTCAACTGCCAATTTTTTTCTATGGAGATTGCATGGCTGTGTGCTCTATTTTATACACCATTCGGCAGCGGGTTTTGCTGAAATAGGTCAGAATCCACTAATTTGAGGTGGTTCCACATACTTTGTATATATAATTTAGTGCCACATGTTTTGTATTTTTAGGATGTTTGCATGTGCAGACAGAAGCAGTCAGCGGCTCCTGAAAAAAATTCTCCAGGAGGGCATTTTTTCTGATGAGTTTAGGTACCTACACACATTTAAAATCGATATGTCCAGCAACAACATGAAACAGGGGCAGCATATAAGTCAATACAAGAAGCATTTATTGACTGATCTCAAAAGTATTGGCTTACCAGGGTTGGTGGAGCCCTCAGTTTCATCTTTCTCATAAAAATTCTCACACTCCCCTCTATGTTAGGTTCTTCTAATGTTCAAATATATTTATTTATAGTAATGAATATGATATGTTGATAAAAATGTTGTGCTAAGATCTATTTAGGTCAGGGAGCTGGTTATATGTTCTGTTCCTATCAATAACAATGACGGTCTATCTTGTCGGCCTTGTCCAGCAGGTGGCCACAACACCCATGCATAAACCTCTTGATTCTTCCAACTCACGGGATTCTTGCTCTGAACACACACACACACACACACACACACACACACTCATCACTTCACACACACACACACACATCATCCTGTTTAAACACACACACACACACACACACACAAAATCCTCACCCCTGAACATTTGAACACCCGACTCAGAGCCAATGCAACAGTGACAGTAGCCTGCAACCTCAACTCATCCAATCCAATCAGAAAATCAGATCTACTAGATTGAATACCCACTTCATTTATTGCATAAAATGTCTGCACACACCACAATGTTTGGGGGCTCTCTTCCAGATAATAATAATAATAATAATAATAATAATAATATCCTTGTAGGCGCTTTTATCGCGACTTACAGTCATTCAGCCACATTTTTGTGTATGGGTGTCTGAATCAACCCACTTTCCTTGGCGTTATACAAGCACCATGATCTACCAGCTGAGCTACAAAAGTGAATTACTCCTTGGATGCGGCCCCACCACCCGGTGTAAAATGTCAACACAATTGGAACACCATGTTATTTTTGAGACATGTTATTGACAGTAAACTATTGTTGATCACCCTTTAACCTAACCAAACATTTTAGCTGGCTAGCTAATCTATCTTAGCTAAATGCCAGAACAGACAATTCAGTTATTTACCGTTAATTTGAGGATTAAGTGTTAGAAAAGTAAGTTACATAGTGATGCTTTCGATATACTATATTAATAATATTATATCTTTTAGCCTAGTTAGCTGTACCTGCCAAAACCACCATTATTGTTCATTCATAGCTTGTTCTCAAATGTTTTCACATTGGAGCCAATTTGTTTCCAACACTTTTATTTCCATGACTGATCAAAACTTCGTTCTCATGGCTTTCTGATCCCTCTGCAACAGACATATAGTGCAATAAAATCACAGTGTCGAATACATAATACGTATAGAATCATGAACTACCATAAAATGCTGATGCATATATCTTATCATTAGGGTTCTGTGATTTCCCGGCCCAAGTTCATTTGCCACAACAAATCCTCTTCGCTGTAAATGCGATGTCTTCCTCCCAAAGCGATAATGTATCTTTCCAGCAATGTTTACTTTTCGACGTTCTATGGCATCTCCACTTTCAACATATTTTGGTAAGTATCATTTTAAACCATATTTTGTAGCTGCAGCAACGTTTCCCATCTCTGATATAGTAAGTAATGGGAGGCTTAATTTGTAAAACCCTAGGTTTGACGAGCGGGTCGGCGATTCCAATATATTTACCTCTGAATAAACTGCCTTTATTACACCATGTCCACATCCAATGAAAGCATCAATTATCAACACCTAACCTCATCGTTGTGGCGACGACAGCTAGCCTGTATCCCTCGTCATCCGTGTTAGTGTGATACTCGTTAAGTACCAATTTTTGGAAAATCATAAGTTGTAGGACTTTCCTTCTTTAGTAATCTCATTTGGTTATTCAATTTGGTCTGGAGGTCATAATTGTTTCCGTTGCCAATTTATCTTCATTTGTTCGCCGACAAAAAGGGACTTCTTTCAAACAATCCTCTTTTTCTGATCGTTCATGGTTACGTAGCTCCTTAGTCGTGCAAGCCCACAGACACCCACATTGAGATTGTATTGAAGGCTCAGAAATTTGAAAAAATTAGATTTTACATGATAGTCTACTGACAGAGGGATTCTGGCGATTTTCAATCAGGCTGAAATCTTCCCAAAGAGGAGTGGAGCCATTTGAAGCACGACTTTGGCCTGATTCTGTGGGCCTACTGCTGCTGGAAGTAGCTCTCTCTCTGCTCTCTCTCCACTCTGTCTGTTGATTGCAGGAGTAGAGTACAGGTGTGGGAGTCAGGGTTCCCAGCTGCCAGCTCCATTCACCATAATCACACTCAGCCTTTGGACCATCTTTTCATCGTCAGATCCTCGTCAAACAGCCATGTTTCAGTCTAGCTGCCACTCAACCTGTCTGTTTTTAGCTCTTGTGTTTTTGACTGTTTATTTACTTTTTCTCCTGTCTATACCTAACTCACTGCCTCCGCTTCACTCCTGCCACCACTGCCTCCTGCTCTCCCACTATGGGCTACTCCTTTGCTACGGACACTAGGACATTACGTACCACACCTACCCTGACCTGGATCTTACCCTCCCTGTAACTGGTTTTGCTCTTCCCACTGTTTGAAACCTGACATATTAACATTATAATAAACCTGTTAAAACTTCTCTGGCTTGGTGTGCATCTGCAGTTGGGTTCTATCAAATTAAAATGTAACTTGATCTACCAGCATAGACCCCAGCAGACATTAGCTCAGATACCACCCGTGCACTCAGATTTGACTGCCATAGCCAATCAGGGCATTCTACTTGGCCAACACTGATACCTATTTAAGACAATTGCTGAGGACAGTCAGGTGCTGATTAATCAGTTTCAATTACTCACCAATCAAGTATCTCTCAACACTACCCCTTCGGCCCAGATCGACCTTGTTCCTCTCCAAGCTTTATGTGGGAACTGTTGAATCAATGCTCGTTAGTGTTACCTCTCCTTTCAGAAAGAGCCCATTGCCCTGCCTTATCAACTCACTACGGTTCCGCTCGTGCCTGGGATCCGCGGTCTGGGAGAGTCAGTCGACATTTGCAGCGCTTCGTGCCTTTCACCAGGAGATGGGGAGGGTTTTTGGCCACCCATCGGAGGCAAGGGAGGCTGCGGCAGTTCATTTTCCGGCCAGGGGGCTAGTAGTGTGGCGGAGATGGCAGTGGTTTCGGACTTTAGCAGCAGTGGTGGTTGGGCATGACGAGGGGCATTACAAAGTGTGTTCATCAATGCTTTGTCTAACTTTATTGAATTGGTGTCCTTATGATAATCTGATAATCTTATTTCTCACCTATCAGGTTGGATAATCGATTTGGAGGACGCCGCCGGGGGGGGGGAGTGTTAGTTTCCAGAAGCAGCCTGTCTGTCATCCAACAAACTCCTCCTGCACTTCGTCCCTTCTGTGGAGAGGGCCGTGTCTTCCCGAGTCGATACGAGGCCACTGAACCCCAAGCCATGGAGGTGGGTGGTGCGGTTTGTCCTCAGAAGGGAGGCGTGCGTCATATTCAGGCTCGGGTCTGCCTGTGTTGTGAAGCTGGTCATTTCGTTTTCCCTTCCTGCCCAGTTCGTCCGGAAAAGGGCGCGGCTCATCGTTTATGGAAGAAGTTTTTGAGTGAGCCCCACAATTCAGCCTCTTCTCCCGCATTTCTGCTCCAGGCATCCCTCCAGTGGCAGTCCCAGAATTTCTCTGTTAGTGTGCTGATTGACTCTGGTGTAATAAAGCTTTTGGATAGAGTGGGCTCAACATGTTTACTGTTCCTATGGACTGTCCGCTGCAGGCGGGGTCCTAAATGTGTGTTCACCATGCCCATCAGTGCT
>NW_025540086.1:0-10007 GCF_020615455.1 Coregonus clupeaformis | reverse complement strand
TTTAGTTTTACTTGTGTTTACGGCAGTTGGGCTACTGAAGGGTGTGGCATTGAAGCTTCGTTTGGGTTTGTTAACACAGTGTGTCCAATGAAGGGCCAGATGTACACTTTAAAATGGTGTCGTCTGCGTAGGGTTGGATCCATCAGGCGTGTTTGCTGTGCGTTTTGTTGCTGTCGTTTTTGCTGCCAACTTTACTTTATTTTGCTGAACTTTTATGTTTTTTTGTTTTGTTTTTAATTACTTTATATTTTTAGTTTTTCCATAGTTTTTCCCTCATTCAGCTTTTTCACTCCCGACCGCTTTATCTGACATGGTTCTCCAAACATCTTCACTAGTATAGTAACATTAACATGATATCTTCTAATTGCAGTCTGTACTCATCAGAATTTATGCAGTCGAAGAATAGCTGTGCTACAAGCCCAGCTTCAGGCCCTATACTCGTTAGGCAAGCAATTTCATTAGGAAAAAAAACGCGTCTGTGCCACCATAATTTAGTATAAATCCCCCTACAGTCCCTTGTCACACTTTCTCACTTGGCTTCTGAGGAAATTGTTTGCTCATTACTCATTCCCATTTTCCCCCTTTTACTCGGTCTGAGTCTGAGTCTTCTCTTATCTCCTCCTCCCGTTACGGGTCTGAGCCGCCTAAGAGCTCCCACCATTAGCTCTGACAAATTGAAACCCCTAGTCATTGGCACTCCATTACCCCAATATTAAACTTAAATCCCTTCGATCCTTCTGTTACCAGCCAGAGGTCCCTACGTTAAGGCTAATCTAAAGATAGTACTAGCTAAAGCTACAACTTTTAAATATTGTTATCACATCCCTCCAGCTTATGTTAGGATGAAACAGTCAGATCCTCCAAATTGCAACATTCCCTTCCCAGCGTTAAATCAGCTAAAAAAGATGTTTACATCGACGTATTATTATCTCTGCCCCCTTCCCAGTTAGGGAGAGTAACGAGCTCTACAGCAGAGTCTCAGCCTCAATACGCTAGTTAAAACTGTTTTCTGCCCCTCCCAAAGATGGGAAATTGTAGATAATTGCCTCTTTCTGGACTCCACACCCACAAACGGACCACAGCCTTTGTGGTGTCCTCCATCCTAATGGAGAGGGTGCTCTCATCTTATCTACCAACATAGATAGGGCTCTACTCCTCTCTAGCCCCACAGTGAGGAAATGAGGTGCAGGCCAGGCAGCAGGCTGTTAGCCAACCTGCCAACCCAAGTGGAGGTCTGCCAATAGTCCTTTAGATCAGTGTAATCAGCTCAGCCATACCCATTAACTGTTCCCCAGTTGAGCCAAAAAACTAAACATGTGTTTAATCTTATTAATAAAACCCTCCTCCATTCCTGCTCATTATTGAAAAGAATACGTGATACCTCACATCTCAAAATAATTACTTAATATTAGATCCACACCTCACTTCAAAGGCAATCATAATCAATACTAATCCTATCCTAATCTTGATGTATTTCCACTTTGATATTTATGTATTCATGAGGCCTCTCGCTCCTGAATACCTGTACCATATTCCCGTCATCCATAGCGAGGTGTTGCTAACATTTACATACAAATTTCAATTTACAAAAAAAAAAAAATATTTATCTTTTGAGCTTCTAGTCATAATCTTCACCTACTCAATCACTTTTTATAGCTGCTGTTTCACAGGCCTCACTGAGCCATATTCAGCGTTCCTCTCTCTGAGTTTCTTGAATTCCTATCCAACCCTTATAGTCATAGCAGATCCTTATTCTAATTTTTGGTGATTTTAATATTCACATGGTCGACCCCTCCAAAAGTCTTCCCGCAGACTCATCACTCGACTCAGTAGGTTTTTGTCCCAACATGTCTCTAACCTACTCACTGCCACAGTCCTCCTCTGACCTAGTTTTGTCCCATGGAATAAATGTTGTAATCTTAATGTTTTCCACAAAATTGTGACTATCACCACCATTTTATTACGTTTGCAATCAAAACAAATATTTCACCCCACAAACATCAAAAATCTTACTATAAATTCTCAACAACACAACTTTCTCTTCACCTGCAAAAGGGCTTCAAGACAAAATCAGTTCTGAGTAACCTATGCGCATTACCTAGATGCAGTTGCACCCCTAAAACGAAAAACATTTGTCACAAGAGAAGCTAGCTCCCTGGTATACAGAAAATCCCGACTTTAACAACTTCAGGAAATTCTAAATGCGCCACTCACTAAGTGTTCCGACATTAGCCAGAAAACGTACTCTCGTGCACATACCAACCCTCACTGCTGCTCATCATCCTACTTTTCCAACTTAATCGAGAAAATACATCATTTTTTTTGATTTTTACTACTAAACACATTCCCCAAGGGGATGCTTTCATCGCAGTAATAAATTCTTGAACTTCTTTGAGAAAAATCATACCATTTGAATCAATTACTGGACTCCTCTTTGAATCTACGTGTTCCTCCAGGGCTTAAGCCATCCTGGATCTGCACCAACTCTCTAGCCTGGATCTTTGTTTTATTATTCTCTGTTATAAAATAATCATTGGCCTCTAAACCTTCAACTGCATACTAGATCCTATTCACTACTAAACTGCTGAAAAGAACTGCTTCCATGTCTTGGCCTCCTATGTTGAACATAATAACGCTCTCCTATCCCCGGATTATTACCAAACTCACTAAAAGTAGCATTGATAAAAGCCTCTCTTGAAAAAAGCCCAAATCTTCAACCAAAATACTATCGCCTCCGAATCTTCCATTCCTCTCAAAAATTTTAAAAAAGCGTTCACAGCAATTCACTGCCTTTCTGAAACAAAACATGTATACGAGATCTTCGGGTCTGGTTTTAGACCCCATCATAGCACTGATACTGCACTTGTAAAGGTGGTAAATACACTAATGGCGTCAACCGGCTCTGCATCTGTCCTCGTGCTACTAACCATTAGTATCTTTACACTATCATCACCACTTCTTTTAGAGAACGAACCCAAATTGGTCTCTGCACACAATTCAGCTGAGTTTTAGATCTTACCTGTCGGAACGATATCAGGTTTGTCTCTGTAGACAGGTCTGTCCTCCACAAATCAACTGTACATTTATTCCTCGTTTCTCCCTATTATTTTTCACTATATATTTTACCTCTAGAGGATGTTATTCAATAATGTTACTTTCCTGCTATACATACACACAGCTGTACATTTCAATAACCTGGTAACCCAATTAAATTTTTCAGACATAAGGAAGTGAGATGCTCAAAACTTTCTACTTTTAAGCCTCGACAAACCAGAAGATGCTTGTTCTAGGTCCCAAAAACAAAGATCTTCTGTTAAATCCTGACAATTCATCTTGATGTTTAAAAATCGTCTCAATACTGTAACCTCGCTTACTCTTGGCCCTAATCTACTCTTTTGTAGAACATATCAAGACTGTTTCAAAGGACAGTTTTTTCCATCTCAGTAAATTGCAAAAATCAATTTTCTGTCCAAAAAAATGATCCTAAAAAAATTATCCATCATTTATTACTTCTATTCTTACTCAATGCTCTACTTTCCGCTACCGATAACACTAAATAAACTTCAGTTAGTGCTAAATACGCATTGCTAGAATCTACTAAACAAAATTTATCTTCTCAGTCTAGCTTCCCTACACTGGCTTCCTGTTAAGGCAGCTGATTTCAAGGTTTTACTGTTAACCTATAAAGCGTTACATGGGCTTGCTCCTCCTATCTTTCCGAGTTGTCCTCCTTACCAATCCGTCCGCTCTACGTCGACACGGCAGGCCTCCTAATTTCCTAGAATTTCTAAGCAAACGCGGGCTCTGATCTCCATTTTTATGGAACAGTCTGCCTACCCATGTGAGAGCACTCGTCTCAGCACTTTAAGTCTTTACTGAACTTATCTCTTAGTAGTCATTGATTGGTTAGTCTGCCCAGAGTGTGAAGGTGAGCGGAGGCTCTGAGCAAACATTACCTGTCTCTGCCAGGCGTTCCCCCTCTCTCACTGGGAGTTCTCTTCCTCTACCCTGTTACAGGGGCTGATCCTGCTTGCTGGTGCTCTTTCATCCTCCTTGGGGGGGTCTCGTTGGTGGTTTTACTGACTATCTTCCTGTCTGGGTTGGCGCCCCCTTGGTTTGTGCCTGTGGTGAACCTCTGTGGGTCTCTATACTCGGCCTTGTCTCAGGATTGTAAGTTGGTGGTTGAGGATATCCCTTGTTGCCGGGGCTGTGCTTTGCCGTGGGTGGGGTTATATCCTTCCTTTTGGCCCTGTCCTGTGATTTTCTTCGGATGGGGCCACAGTGTCTCCGACCCTCCTATCTCAGCCTCCATATTTATGCTGCAGTAGTTTATGTGTCGGGGTCTGGGGTTAGTTGGTTATACCTGAATTACTTCTCTGCTGTCTTATCCGTGTCCTGTGTGAATTTAATATGCTCTCTCTAATTCTCTTCTCTTTTTCTGCGCCCTAGACCATACGTCAGACTCCCGGGTGCATGCTACACTTCTGTCCCCATCCGCCTGCCTTGCTGCTATTCCAGTTTCCTGTTCTGCCTGCGATTTCCCGAAACCTTTCCCCACCTGCTGTTTTCAACTCTTAATATCGCTATGAAAACCTACCTAGCCCCTAGGACCATGCGCTCGGGACTACCCCGACACGTGGTACTCCTTGCTGTCCCCAGTCCGCCTGGCCTTGCTGCTATTCCAGTTTCAACTGTTCTGCCTGCGGTTATGAACCCCTACCTGTCCCACCTGCTGTTTTCCAACTCTTAATATCCTATAAGCCAATGGATTTATTCCACAGTTATTATTATTTACCATGCTTGCTCACTTATAACATTTTTAACATCTTGGCATGGTTTCTATTATAATCTCCACCCGGCACAGCCAGAAGACTAGCCACCCCTCATAGCCTGGTTCCTCTCTAAGTTTCTTCCTAGTTTTGCCTTTCTGGGTTTTCCCTAGCCCCGATGCTTCTCCTATTACTAGCTGTTTGGGGTTTTAGGCTGGGTTTCTGTTATCCTCACTTCGAGATATTACTGATTAGGCTATTAAAATTAAAATTGATTGATCTAGAGTCACCAGCAGCAAGAGTACATCATTATATACCGGTCAACCAAGAATTAACCCTGTGCACCCCCATAAACTGCCATATCCACCCTCATTTCTTAACTCTATCACAGAAGTAGTTGGTGAACCAGGCGGGAGGCAGTCATTTGAGAAACCAAGGCCAATAAGAGTGCGAGTGGTTGACAGATCAAAAGCCTTAGCCCGGAGTCGATGAAGATGGCTGCACATACTGTCTATTATCATCTTAAACCATACTCTTAAGACTTCAGGTGTTCATATATAACCGGATTGCATAGCGAAAGTACTGGTGGAATTGAAATGGGCGGTGATCTTTTTTAACTTGTTTCCTATTTGAAGGCAGGGCAAGATGATATTCTTAACTTTGGATCTGAGTTCACCCCCTTTGAAGGGGATTTGCGCTAACTTTCCAATCTCTGTGATCTCTCAGAGCCGTTACGAAAGAGGGGTTGAACAGGCTAGTAATAGGGAGTTGCGACAATTTCGGTGGCTAGTTTTAGAAAGAAGGAGTCCAGATTTTCTAGCCCAGCTGATTTGTAGGGGTCCAATTTTTCAGCTCTTTCCAAACTTATCAGCTGTCTGAAGTTTGTCTGAAGGGGGAAGCGGGGGGCATGGGCAATTGCAGCGGAGAGTGCAGAGCTGGTAGCGGGGTAGTGGTAGCCAGGTGGAAAGCATTCCAGCTAGCAAAATGCTTATTGAATTCTCTTTTGTTTCTGGTATTAGTGTTCCCTAAGCCTCAGTGCAGTGGGCAGCTGAGGAGGAAGTGCTCTTATTCTCCATCTTTAGTGTCCCAAAACTTTTTGGAGTTAGTGCTACAGGATGCAAAATTCTGTTTAAAAATTCAACCTTTGCTTTCCTGACTGCTTGTGTATATTGGTTCCTAACTTCCCTGAAAAGTTGCATGCTCACTTGGAGCTATTTGATGCTAATGCAGTACGCCTCATGTTTTTGTGCTGGTCCAGGGGCATCAAGTCTGAGAGAGACCAGGGGCTATATCTGTTCTTAGTTCTGTATTTTTTTTGAATGGGAGCATGTTTATTTAAGATTGAGAGAATTTTTTAAAAACAACCAGCATCCTCTACTGGATCATTTTCCATCCATACCTGCCATGTCAATTAGGAGAGGCCTGCTCGCTAAAGTGTTTTAGGGAGCGTTTGACAGTGATGAGGAGTGGTCGTTTACACGACCTTACACCATGCAATAAGGCAGTGATCGCTGAGATCCTGGTTGAAGACGGCGGAGAGGTGTATTTAATTAAGTTAGTCAAGATGATATCTATGATTACCTATGTTCACGATTTAGGTTTACCTGGTAGGTTCGTTGATAATTTGTGTGAGATTGAGGGCATCTAGTTTGGATTGTCCAGGATGGCCGGGGTGTTAAGGCATATCCCAATTTGGGTCCTACTAATCAATCACGAACTCTGAGATAAATGGGGGGCAATCCAATTCACATATGGTGTCAGGGCACAGCTGGGGGGCTGAGGGGGTCTGTGCCCCAACATTGAGAGACTTATTTCTGGAAAGGTGGATTTTTAGAAGTAGAAGCTCAAACTGTTTGGGCACAACCTGAATATTATAGCTCTGCCGCTATCTCTACAGTAGATTGCAACTCCACCCCCTTTGGCAGTTCTATCCAGACGGAAAATGTTATAGTTGGGAATGAAATTTCAGAATTTTTGGTGGCCTTCTAAAGCCAGATTCACACTGTAAACATCCAGGGTTGGCGGAGTCTGCTAATGCAGTGAATAACTCAAATTTAGGAAGGAGACTTCTGATATTACAGAAGTCAACATGACAAGCGCCTGGGGTTCAGAGCTGCAGGGCCTGGGTTAGCCTCTACATTCAGGATTTCAAATTCCATTTTAGCTCAGGGGCCAGCCATGGAGGAAAATCTATTCCCAAGTGGGCCGGACCCAAAACTCATGTATATATAAACTTAAAACAACAACCCAGATTGTTTCTCTTTTTGTTTAACTCACGATCAACATACAACACATAAAGCTGGAGCCTGACAGACAGTGTTCAAAATAATACAAACTCTACATCACCTATTAATCATACGTCAAGTTTATTTAAAAATTCACAAAAAAAAAAACACACAAACACACATGCCTCAGTGATTAACAGAACTGTTTCACAGATCACAGAACTATATCAGTGTCATTTCTCAGGCAAAAATTTATATAAAAATATTTAAATCACAAATCCCAAACAAATTGCAAAACCACAAAGTCAAGAATATATTAAATATACAAATAAAATCAAATTAAAAACAATAGCACATCAACATAAAAACATATAAACATAAATCTGAAGCGTTGCTCAAACTCCCGTAACAGTCCCGTTATTTTATGCTTTAACCGCTTCATGTCTGCCACATGTTGGGTCGCGCCCGCATTTTTCAGACAGGGAAGTGAGCTTCCGCATCACCCCGGCAAATTCCAGTCTCCCACAAACTGACAGCTTCAACTTGACTTAACGTGTTAATACTGTCATAATACTGCGTCCAACAATTTTTCGCCCCTTGCAGCTGTTTTGTTCAGAGTTATTCAGGTGCTCTCTAACATCCTCCATAAATGCAAGGTCCTGCATCCATTCTGCGGAATAAATTCTAACACTGGTTTGCCCTTTTCTTCCACTAACTGTTCAATTTCTTCTCTAAATCAAAAAGCAGCCTCCGGCACAGCACACACCTCGGCTTAACCATCTTACCTCCAGTGTTATGGCAGGCCATAGATGTGATCTTTCTCTCTGAGAAGGCTGTCAAACTGGCCAGTATTCCAGGCTTCTGAATCATAAAATTAACAGTTTGATACCACCTTCATGCTTATCCATCTTTAATACTTCAACACAAACCACTCCTGGTGCAAAATACAGTGAAAAGTCAAAAAATCACGTCCCTCCATTTGCAGATTGCACTTTCTCTCTGAACTTTGTCCCCAACGCCTGCTTTTTCCCATCATTGGGCGCTCATCTTGCCAGGCTGACAGCCCGCCAGGACCAATCCCTCACGACCCTGTCCAGCGCGCCCACGGAATCTGTAAAAATTATCCAGCTGCTGTCGTTTATCTTCATCGTTTCTACTCCACTCCGTCATATATCATCAACTCCCGTAGATGAAAATGGCCAGTTATGCAACATCTGTAATGTCCGTGCTTTCAAAAATTCATATACTTATTTTCTTCTAACTCTGTCCAAATCCACTATCAAATCCTGTCTGCAACTGTGTTTCTTGTCAGCTGATATTTGCAAAAGTCTGCCGCTTTTCAGTTTACACAATCTCCCTGCCTTCATCATGCATGTTTTTACAAGAATTCACCCTCACTAAATGGTTTTAACCTGCATTTCTTAGCAATGATACTAACTTTCACTCTCACTGATTCTCGGTGTATACACAACTGCTGTTTCTTCAGACCCGCCAACAGTTCATTCACCTTCTCTCATTCCACTGTCCTTGAAAGTTGTCATATTTGTCGACATGAAGACTCACATAGTGGCAGAAGGTTATATTCTTTCAGCACTGCAACATACTCTACACACCAAACATACAGCTTTCCCATTCAATTCTGTTAATAAATAGGATTACCATTTTTCTTGAACACTCTGCACTCGTCCACTTTTTCTCTTTTTTGACAGAACATATTTTATTCCATAACATAATGTTAAAGTAGAAGCCGTAATAAATATTGTGGGCAAAACAAAGTAGCTCATTGGCTGCACGTGCTTACCTATTTGCTCTTGCCCAGTATAAACAGTTTGCTTTGCTTAACACAATTGCTATTGCGCCATCCAGTGACACAATTGAAAACAGTTTATTTAATAAGAAAAATTGCAGCGCATTTTTATACTTAAAAAAAAATATATATACTATTTTTTTTTTTTTCAATTCATCTCGCGGCAATTAAACCCGTTTGCGGCCCTGATCTACCCCACATGGGACGTCGTTCAACACCCCTACTCTACATCACCAGAGGAACGAGGGTTATTGGCTAAAGGCTTTAAATTGGTCTTCCCTATCGTTGTACATAAATAAAGGGGGCAGATTTCCACGTTGTAAAAAGATTCAGGGCATTATGTACCCCAGCAAGGATCATAAGGAGGGATATGAGTAAAGTGGAGGTAAACCTAAGTGTTGGGTAACAATGAAAGAGAGCATCCTGGAGGTACTGATTGAGTCGGTGTCGCGTGAAATGGGGGGTAACAGCTATCTAAAGGCAGGAACTTAGCATTTTTCGGAATCTACAGTGAAATAGTACAATAAGAAATAACCTGAAACAGCAATAAACAAACCATGTTGACATGGGAGAGAAACATAAAGCAATCACAGGTGTAATTTGAGAGAGCTAAGACAGCGGCTGGTAATGGCGACTCAGTTTGGGCTGAGGCTAAACATAAACAGGATCTCGATTACCCTAAAAGAACAGTCCACGGCATCAGCTGTATAAGCTGAGTTATCCTAAGTCTGGTGAACAGCAATAGGATGATTCGGAGGTGTTCGCTCTAAAGCACTAGCGAGCAAGAGGCCACGCTAGCGTGTACTAACTGGCCGGGGCTAGCAGAATGGAGATCTTCGTAATCAACGTCATTGGCAGAAGCCTGTTGTAACCACATCAGCGATTTAGCGTCGGCCACCGTCGTTTATCTGGGCTCCGTGTCCAACACTAGGTGTCCTCCTTTGACAGAGTAGATGAGATGGCCTGGCTCTGCTTCGAGGCTAATATGCTTGCATCGGGGCCGTGGTGATTAGCCAAACCAGCCAAACTGATATGTTCTGGAGTGCAGTCAGCAGCGCCCGTGCAAACAGTGCAGACTGCCATATGTCCAGGCTAGAGCTGGCTGGTAGGTGGTGCAGACCACGGACAATGGTGCAAAATAACTTGTATTAGCAAGTAGCTAGTTATCTAGCTACTCCCCGTCTGGTAGACGATAGATAGCCGGAT